>NC_133749.1:1636820-1742843 GCF_048934315.1 Petromyzon marinus | reverse complement strand
ATCAACAATGACTACCACCACCACAACCAACAATAACAATCACTACCACCACCACAACAACAATGACTACCACCACCACAACAACAATGACTACCACCACCACAACAACAACAACAACAATGACTACCACCACAACAACAACCACAACAACAATGACTACCACCACCACCACAACAACAATGACTACCACCACCACAACAACAACAACAATGACTACCACCACCACCACAACAACAATGACCACCACCACCACAACAACCACAACAATCACTACCACCGCAACAACAACTAGCACCACCACAACAACAATCACCACAACAACAGCAATGGAGGTGGTTGTGGTGGTAGAGGTAGTAGTAGTGGTGGTTGTGGTAGTGGTGATGGTTGTGGTAGTGGCGGTTGTGGTGAGGTGGTTGTGGTGGTGGTGGTGGTAGTGATGGTGGTAGTTGTGGTAGTGGTGGTAGTGGTGGTGGTGGTTGTGGTGGTGGTTGTGGTAGTGGTGATGATGGAAGTGGTGGTGGTTGTGGTGGTGGTTGTGGTGGTAGTGGTGTTAGTGGTTGTGGTTGTTGTGTTGGTGGTGTTGGTGATGGTAGTGGTGTTAGTGGTTGTTGTGGTGTTGGTGGTGTTGGTGATGGTAGTGGTTGTGGTTGTTGTGTTGGTGGTGTTGGTGATGGTAGTGGTGTTAGTGGTTGTGGTTGTTGTGTTGGTGGTGTTGGTGATGGTAGTGGTGTTAGTGGTTGTTGTGTTGGTGGTGTTGGTGATGGTAGTGGTGTTAGTGGTTGAGGTTGTTGTTGTGGTGGTGGTGTTGGTAGTGATGGTTGTGGTTGTTGTGGTGTTGGTGTTGGTGATGGTAGTGGTGTTAGTGGTTGTGGTTGTTGTGGTGTTGGTGGTGTTGGTGAAGGTAGTGGTGTTAGTGGTTGTGGTTGTTGTGGTGTGGTGTTGGTGAGGGTAGTGGTGGTGGTGGTGGTGGTGTTGGTAGTGGTGTTAGTGGTTGTTGTTGTGGTGGTGGTGTTGGTGCTGGTAGTGGTGGTGGTGGTGGTGGTGGTAGTGGTGTTAGTGGTGTTGTGTGTTGGTGGTGGTGGTGTTGGTAGTGGTGTTGTGGTTGTGGTTGTTGTGGTGGTGGTGATGGTAGTGGTGTTAGTGGTTGTAGTTGTTGTTGTTGTGTTGGTGGTGTTGGTGATGGTAGTGGTGTTAGTGGTTGTTGTGGTGGTGGTGTTGGTTGTTGTGGTGGTGGTGTTGGTGATGGTAGTGGTTGTAGTGGTTGTGGTGTTGGTGGTGTGGTGGTGGTGGTTGGTGGGTAGTGGTGTTAGTGGTTGTGGTTGTTGTTGTGGGTTGGTGGTGTTGGTGATGGTAGTGGTGTTAGTGGTTGTGGTGTTTGGTGGTGTTGGTGTTGGTGATGGTTGGTTGGTTGTGTTGTGTTGGTGGTGGTGTTGGTGATGGTAGTGATGGTTGTGGTGTTGTGGTGTGGTGGTGTTGGTGTGTGTTGTGGTGGTAGTGGTGTGTGGTTGGTGGTGTTGTGTGTGGTGTGTGTGGTGATGTGTAGTGGTTGTGGTTGGTGTTGGTGGTGTTGGTGTGGTGGTGTGGTGTGGTGTGGTGTTGTTGTGTGGTGTGTGTGGTGGTGTTGGTGTGGTGTTGTGTGGTGGTGGTGTGTTGTGGTTGTTGTTGTGTTGGTGTGTGTGGTGGTGTTGGTTGTGTTGGTGTTGTTGGTAGTGGTGTTAGTGGTTGTTGTGTTGGTGGTGTTGGTGGGTGGTGTTGTGTGTGTGTTGGTGGTGGTGGTGTGGTGGGTGGTGTTGTGTTGTGGTGGTGTTGGTGAGTGGTTGTGTGGTGGTGTTGTGTTGGTGGTGTTGGTAGTGTGTGGTGGTGGTGTGTTGTGTGGTGGTGTGGGTTGGTGTGGTGGTTGGTGGTTGGTTGTGGTGGTGGTGGTGGTGTTGGTAGTGGTGGTTGTGGTTGTTGTTGTGGTGGTGGTGTTGGTTGTTGTGGTTGTGGTGTTGGGTGGTGTTGGTGGTGTTGGTGGTTGTGTGTTAGTGGTTGTTGTGTTGTTGTGGTTGTTGGTGGTGTTGGTAGTGTTGGTTGTGGTTGTTGTTGTGTTGGTGGTGTTGGTTGTTGTGTTGGTGGTGTTGGTACCAGCTTGCTGGGTGGTGGCCACCAGGGGTGAGTTGGAGCTCTGCTGGACATTGACGGATGTCAGCCATGACAGGGAGGGAAGGTCGCAGGGAGCAGACTCGGAGCTCCGGACAGGAACCTCGCTGCTCACCACACAGAGAAACTCACCACTCACTCACCACTCACTCACCACTCACACTCACCACTCACTCACCACTCACTCACCACTCACTCACCACACAGAGACACTCACCACTCACTCACCACTCACTCACCACTCACTCACTCACCACTCACTCACCACACTCACTCACTCACCACTCACTCACCACTCACTCACCACTCACTCACTCACCACTCACTCACCACTCACTCACCACTCACTCACTCACCACTCACTCACTCACCACTCACTCACCACTCACTCACCACTCACTCACTCACCACTCACTCACTCACCACTCACTCACCACTCACTCACTCACCACTCACTCACCACCCCCCCACTCAACACACAGACACTCACTCACCACTCACCACTCACTCACCACTCACTCACTCACCACCCACTCACCACACAGGACACTCACTCACCACTCACTCACCACTCACTCACCACTCACTCACCACTCACCACCACTCACCACCACTCACCACTCACCCACTCACCACTCACTCACCACTCACTCACTCACCACTCACTCACCACTCACTCACTCACCACTCACTCACCACTCACTCACTCACCACTCACTCACCACTCACTCACCACTCACTCACTCACCACTCACTCACTCACCACTCACTCACCACTCACTCACCACTCACTCACTCACCACTCACTCACCACTCACTCACCACTCACTCACTCACCACTCACTCACCACTCACTCACCACCCACTCACTCACTCACCACTCACTCACCACCCACTCACCACTCACTCACTCACCACCCACTCACCACTCACTCACCACTGACTCACCACTCACTCACCACTCACTCACTCACTCACCACCACTCACCACTCACTCACCACTCACCCACTCACTCACCCACCCACCCACCCACTCACTCACCCACTCACTCACCCCACTCACCCACCCACCACTCACTCACCCACTCACCACCACCACCACTCACACACCACTCACCACCACTCACACTCACTCACCACCACTCACCACTCACTCACCACCACACTCACCACTCACCTACTCACTCACACCCACCACTCACCACCACTCACCACTCACTCACTCACTCACCCACTCACTCACTCACCACTCACTCACCACTCACTCACTCACCACTCACTCACCACTCACTCACCACTCACCCACCCACTCACTCACCACCCAATCACCCACTCACTCACCACTCACCCACTCACTCACCCACCACACCCACCACTCACTCACTCACTCACCACACCCACTCACTCACCACCACTCACAACCACTCACTCACTCACTCACCACTCACTCACTCACCCACCCACCCACCCACTCACTCACTCACCCACTCACCCACCCACTCACCCACTCACTCACCACCACCACTCACCCACTCACCACCACCACCACTCACTACCACTCACCACCACCACTCACCACCACTTACCACTCACCACCACTCACCACCACCCACTCACTCACCACCACCACTCACTCACTCACTCACCACCACCATTCACCACCACTCACTCACTCACCACTCACCACCACTCACCACCACTCACCACCACTCACTCACCACCACCACTCACCACCACTCACCACCACCACTCACCACCACCACCACTCACCACCACCACTCACCACCACCACCACTCACCACCACCACCACCACTCACTCACCCACTCACCCACCCACCACTCACTCACTCACCACCACCACTCACCACCACTCACCACTCACCACCACCACTCACCACCACCACTCACCACTCACTCACCACCACCACCACTCACCTACTCACTCACCACACTCACTCACCACCACCACCACTCACCACCACCACTCACTCACTCACTCACCACTCACTCACTCACCACTCACCCACTCACTCACCACCACCACTCACCACCACTCACTCACTCACCACTCACTCACTCACTCACCCACCCACCCACTCACTCACACACTCACCACCACCACTCACCACCACTCACCACCACCACTCACCACCACTCACCACTCACTCACCACCACCACTCACCACCACCACCACCACTCACCACCACCACTCACCACCACTCACCACCACCACTCACCACCACTCACCACCACCACTCACTCACTCAATCACCCACCCACCCACTCACTCACACACTCACCACCACCACTCACCACCACTCACCACCACCACTCACCACCACTCACCACTCACTCACCACCACCACCACTCACCACCACCACTCACCACCACCACTCACCACCACTCACCACCACCACTCACCACCACCACTCACTCACTCACTCACCACTCACCACCACTCACCACCACACTCACCACCACTCACTCACTCACCACCACCACCACTCACCACCACTCACTCACCACCACCACTCACTCACACACCCACCCACCCACTCACCCACCCACTCACCCACCCACTCACCCACACACACTCACTCACCACCACCACTCACCACCACCACTCACCACCACCCACTCACTCACCACTCACCACCACTCACCACCACCACTCACCACTCACCACCACTCACCACCACCACTCACCACTCACCACCACTCACCACCACTCACCACCACTCACTCACCACCACCACTCACCACCACTCACACCACCACCACTCACCACCACCAACTCACCACCACCATCACTCACTCACCACCACCATTCACCACCACTCACTCACTCACCACTCACCACCACTCACCACCACCACTCACCACCACCACCACTCACCACCACCATTCACCACCACTCACCACCACCACTCACCACCACCACCACCACCACTCACCACTCACCACCACCACTCACCACTCACCACCACCACTCACCACCACTCACCACCACCACCACTCACCGCGTGAGGTCGAGGCAGGAGGCGTCGCGATCCGAGGGAGCTGGGCCCAGGCCACTTGGCAGGGCGGCTGCCATCGATCTCTGAAGACATCAACAACAACAACATCAACATCACCACCAACAACATCAACAACATCAACAACAACATCAACAACATCAACAACATTCACAACATCAACAACAACAACAACAACAACATCAACAACATCAACAACAACAACATCAACAACATCAACAACATCATCAACATCACAACATCAACAACATCAACAACATCATCAACATCATCAACATCATCAACATCAACAACAACATCAACAACATCAACAACACCAACCATCAACATCACCAACATCACAACCATCAACATCACTAACATCACACCATCAACATCAACAACATCAACAACATCAACAACACCACCATCAACATCACCAACATCACAACCATCAACATCACTAACATCACACCATCAACATCAACAACATCAACAACAACAACAACAACATCAACAACAACAACATCAACAACATCAACCACATCAACAACAACATCAACAACAACAACAACATCAACAACATCATCAACAACACACCACCAACAACATCAACAACAACATCAACAACATTCACAACATCAACAAAAACATCAACAACATCACCACCAACAACATCAACATCAACAACATCAACAACATCAACAACATCAACAACAACATCAACAACATCACCACCAACAACATCAACAACATCAAACAACATCAACAACAACAACATCAACAACATCAACAACATCAACATCAACAACATCAACAACATCAACAACATCATCAACATCAACAACATCAACAACATCATCAACATCATCAACATCAACAACAACATCAACAACATCAACAACAACAACAACATCAACAACATCAACAACACCACCATCAACATCACCAACATCACAACAATCAACATCACTAACATCACACCATCAACATCAACAACAACAACAACATCAACAACAACAACATCAACAACATCAACAACATCAACAACAACATCAACAACATCAACAACAACAACATCAACAACATCAACAACATCAACAACAACATCAACAACATCACCACCAACAACATCAACAACAACATTCACAACATCAACAACAACAACATCAACATCAACAACATCAACATCAACAACAACAACATCAACAACATCATCAACATCATCAACATCAACAACATCAACAACATCAACAACATCAACATCAACAACATCAACAACAACATCAACAACATCACCACCAACAACATCAACATCAACAACATCAACAACATCAACATCAACAACATCAACAACATCAACAACATCATCAACATCATCAACATCAACAACAACATCAACAACATCAACAACACCACCATCAACATCACCAACATCACAACCATCAACATCACTAACATCACACCATCAACATCAACAACATCAACAACAACAACATCAACAACATCAACAACACCACCATCAACATCACCAACATCACAACCATCAACATCACTAACATCACACCATCAACATCAACAACATCAACAACAACAACATCAACAACAACATCAACAACATCAACAACATCAACAACAACATCAACAACATCAACAACAACATCAACAACATCAACAACATCAACAACAACATCAACAACATCACCACCAACAACATCAACAACCACACATCAACAACATTCACAACATCAACAACAACATCAACAACATCACCACCAACAACATCAACAACATCAACAACAACATCACAACTCAACATCAACAACATCAACAACCAACAACATCAACAACCAACAACAACATCCAACAACAACAACATCCAACAACAACATCCAACAACACATCAACAACATCATCAACATCATCAACATCAACAACATCAACAACAACAACAACATCAACATCAACAACAACGACATCAACACCAACATCAACATCAACAACATCAACAACAACATCACCACCAACAACATCAACACCAACAACATCAACAACATCAACAACAACATCAACAACATCAACATCAACAACAACATCACCAACAACATCAACAACATCAACACCACCAACATCAACAACATCAACAACATCAACATCATCAACAACATCAACACCAACAACATCAACAACATCAACAACAACATCAACAACATCAACAACATCAACATCAACAACATCACCAACAACATCAACAACATCAACACCACCAACATCAACAACATCAACAACATCAACATCATCAACAACATCAACATCATCAACAACATCAACATCAACAACATCACCACCATCAACAACATCAACAACATCACCACCATCAACAACATCAACAACATCAACAACATCACCACCATCAACATCACCACCAACATCAACACCACCACCAACATCATCAACAACATCACCACCAACATCAACACCACCACCACCAACATCACCATCAACACCATCAACATCATCACCATCATCAACATCACCAACATCAACACCATCATCAACACCATCAACATCAACAACATCACCAACATCAACAACATCACCAACATCAACAACACCACCATCAACACCATCAACACCATCAACATCATCACCAACATCAACAACACCACCATCAACATCACCAACATCACCACCATCAACATCACTAACATCACCACCATCAACATCATCACCAACATCAACATCACCGACATCAACACCATCAACATCAATAACATCACCACCATCAACATCACCACCATCAACATCACTAACATCACCACCATCAACATCACCACCAACAACATCAACACCAACAACATCAACAACATCAACAACAACATCAACAACATCAACATCAACAACAACATCACCAACAACATCAACAACATCAACACCACCAACATCAACAACATCAACAACATCAACATCATCAACAACATCAACACCAACAACATCAACAACATCAACAACAACATCAACAACATCAACAACATCAACATCAACAACATCACCAACAACATCAACAACATCAACACCACCAACATCAACAACATCAACAACATCAACATCATCAACAACATCAACAACATCAACATCATCAACAACATCAACATCAACAACATCACCACCATCAACAACATCAACAACATCACCACCATCAACAACATCAACAACATCAACAACATCACCACCATCAACATCACCACCAACATCAACACCACCACCAACATCATCAACAACATCACCACCAACATCAACACCACCACCACCAACATCACCATCAACACCATCAACATCATCACCATCATCAACATCACCAACATCAACACCATCATCAACACCATCAACATCAACAACATCACCAACATCAACAACATCACCAACATCAACAACACCACCATCAACACCATCAACACCATCAACATCATCACCAACATCAACAACACCACCATCAACATCACCAACATCACCACCATCAACATCACTAACATCACCACCATCAACATCATCACCAACATCAACATCACCGACATCAACACCATCAACATCAATAACATCACCACCATCAACATCACCACCATCAACATCACTAACATCACCACCATCAACATCACCACCATCAACATCACCACCATCAACATCACTGCCATAAACATCACTAACATCACCACCATCAACATCACCACCATCAACATCACCACCATCAACATCACCAACATCAACATCACCACCATCAACATCACCACCATCAACATCAACACCATCAACATCATCAACATCACCAACATCAACATCACCAGAATCAACATCACCAGCATCAGGAACATCATCATCAACATCACCAACATCAACATCACCAACATCAACACCATCAACATCAACATCACCACCATCAACATCACCACCATCAACATCAACACCATCAACATCATCAACATCATCAACATCACCATCACCAACATCAACATCACCAGCATTAGGAACATCACCATCAACATCACCAACATCAACAGAATCACCAATATCACCATAATCGTCACTGGTGGTGTTGGCCGTGAGCGTGAATCGAACTCTGGTCGCCAGTTACGTAGCGCAGCATAGCGCTAACCACAGCGCCACCACTCTCTACATTCACTAACTCACTCACTCACCCACTAACTCACTCACTCACCCACTCAATCACTCACCCACTCACTCACTCACCCACCCACTCCCTCATACACCACTTACCCAATCACTCACCCACTCACTCACTCACCCACTCACTCACTCACCCACTCACTCACCCACTGACTCACTCACTCACTCACCCACTCACTCACCCACTCACTCACCAACTCACTCACCCACTCACTCACTCACTCACCCACCCACCCACTCACTCACTGACCCACTCACTCACCCACTCACTCACCCACTCACTCACCAACTCACTCACCCACTCACTCACCCACTAACTCACTCACTCACCCACTCAATCACTCACCCACTCACTCACTCACCCACCCACTCACTCACTCACCCACTCCCTCAGTCACCCACTTACCCAATCACTCACCCACTCACTCACTCACCCACTCACTCACTCACCCACTCACTCACCCACTGACTCACTCACTCACTCACCCACTCACTCACCAACTCACTCACCCACTCACTCACTCACTCACCCACCCACCCACTCACTCACTGACCCACTCACTCACCCACTCACTCACCCACTCACTCACCAACTCACTCACCCACTCACTCACCCACTAACTCACTCACTCACCCACTCAATCACTCACCCACTCACTCACTCACCCACCCACTCACTCACTCACCCACTCCCTCAGTCACCCACTTACCCAATCACTCACCCACTCACTCACTCACCCACTCACTCACTCACTCACCCACTCACTCACTCACTCACCCACTCACTCACTCACTCACCCACTCACTCACTCACTCACCCACTCACTCACTCACTCGCTCACCCACTCACCCACTCACTCACTCACCCACTCACGAACTCACTCACCCACTCACTCACCCACTCACCCGCCCACCCACTCACTCACCCACTCACTCACTCACCCACCAACTCACTCACCCACCCACTCACCCACCCATCCACTCACTCAACCACTCACTCACTAACTCACCCACCAATTCACTCACTCACCCACTCAACCACCCACCCATCCACTCACCCACCCACTAACTCACCCACCCACTCACTCACTCACCCACCCACACAGTCACTCACTCACCCACCCACTCACTCACAAACTCGCTCACCCACTTGCTCACCCACTCACTCACTCACCCACTCACTCACTCACCCGCCCACCCACTCACTCACCCACCCACCCACTCACTCACTCACCCACCCACTCACTCACCCACCCATCCACTCACTCAACCACTCACTCACTAACTCACCCACCAATTCACTCACTCACCCACTCACTCAACCACCCATCCACTCACTCAACCACTCACCCACCCCCTCACTCACCCACAAACCCACTCGCTCACTCACCCACTCACTCACCCACTCACTCACTCACCCACTCACTCACCAACTCACTCACCCACTCACTCACCCACTCACTCACTCACTGACTCACTCACTCACTCACCCACTCACCCACCTACTCACTCACTCACCCACCTACACAGTCACTCACACACCCACCCACTAACTCACCCACCCATTCACTCACTCACCTACCCACTCACTCACCCACCCACACAGTCACTCACTCACCCACTCACTCACTCACCCACTCACTCACTCACCAACTCACTCACACGCTCACCCACTCGCTCACCCACTCGCTCACCTACTCACTCACTCACCCACCTACACAGTCACTCACACACCCACCCACTAACTCACCCACCCATTCACTCACTCACCTACCCACTCACTCACCCACCCACACAGTCACTCACTCACCCACTCACTCACCCACTCACTCACTCACCAACTCACTCACACGCTCACCCACTCGCTCACCCACTCGCTCACCCACTCACTCACCCACCCACTCACTCACTCACCCACCCACCCACTCACTGACCCACCCATCCACTCACTCAACCACTCACTCACTCACTCACCCACCCACTAACTCACCCACCCATTCACTCACTCAACCACCCACCCATCCACTCACTCAACCACTCACCCACCCCCTCACTCACCCACCCACTCACTCACCCACCCACTCACTAACCCACCCACCCATTCACTCACCAACCCACCCACCCACTAACTCACCCAACCACTCACTCACCCACCAACTCACTCACCCACCAACTCACTCACCCACTCACTCACCCACCCATCCACTCACTCACCCACTCACTCACCACCCACTAACTCACCCACCGACTCACTAACCCACCCACCCATTCACTCACCAACTCACACACCCACTCGCTCACCCACTCACCCATCCACCCACTCACTCACCCACTCACTCACTCACCCAATTACTCACCCACTCATTCACTCACTCACCCACTCACTCACTCACCTATTCACTCACCCACTCATTCACTCACTCACCCACCCACTCACCCACCCACTCACTAACCAACCCACCCATTCGCTCAGCAACTCACCCACCCACTCGCTCACCCACTCACTAACCCACTCACCCACCCACTCACTCACTCACCCACTCACTCACTCAGCCACTCACTCACCTACTCATTCACTCACTCACCCACCCACTCACTAACCAACCCACCGATTCGCTCAGCAACTCACCCACCCACTCGCTCACCCACTCACTAACCCACTCACCCACCCACTCACTCACCCACCCACTCACTCACTCACCCACTCACTCACTCAGCCACTCACTCACCTACTCATTCACTCACTCACCTACTCACTCACCCACCCACTCATTCACTCACTCACCTACTCACTCACCCACCCACTCGCTCACCGACTCACTAACCCACTCACCCACCCACACTCCCACTAACACCCTCCCCCCACGTGTTCCCGTCAAATACAGCCCAGAGGAGGGGGTTGATGGCTCTGTTAGAAATTCCACACCTGGAGGGTCCACGCATTACGTAAATCACTCACCCAATCACCCACCCACTCACCCACTCATTCACTCACTCACCCACTCATTCACTCACCCACTCACTCACCCACTCATTCACTCACTCACCCACTCACTCATTCATTCACTCACTCACTCACCCACCCACTCACTCACCCACCCACTCACTCAGCCACTCACTCACTCACCCACCCACTCACTCACACACTCATTCACTCACTCACCCACTCACTCACTCATTCACTCACTCACTCACCCACCCACTCACTCACCCACCCACCCACTCACTCAGCCACTCACTCACCCACCCACCCACCCACTCACTCACCCACTCACTCACTCACTCACCCACTCAATCACTCACTCACCCACTCAACCACCCACTCACTCACCCACCCACTCACTCACCCACCCACTCAGTCACCCACTCAATCACTCACTCACCCACTCAACCACTCACTCACTCACCCACCCACTCAGTCACCCACTCAATCACTCACTCACCCACTCAACCACTCACTCACTCACCCACTCACTCACTCACCCACTCACTCACTCACTCACCCACTCACTCACCCACTCTTTCAGCCAACCACCCACCCACTCCACCCACCCAGTGTCGTGTCAAACAAACATCAGGGCAGATGACGCCACGATGGCCAACTTCTTCCTGTAGCGACACGCACAGTGCTGATGTCATTCACCTAGTCACCAGTTCACCCACCCACTCACCAAAAACTCACCCACTCACCCACCCACTCACTCACCCTTCCACCCACTCCTTCCACCCACTCACCCATCCAACCACTCATCCTTCCACCCACTCGCCCATCCTTCCACCCACTCACTCTTCCACCCACAAACCCACTCACTCACCCATCCACTCAATCACCCACACACTCACTCACCCACCCACTCACTCACCCACCTACTCACCTACCTACCCACCCACTCACCCATTCACCTATCCACTCATTCACCTACCCACCCATTAACCCACTCACTCACCTACCCACCCATTCATCAATTCACCAACTCATTCACGTATCCACCCACTCACTCAGCCACTCACTCACCTACCCACCCATTCATCAATTCACCAACTCATTCACCTATCCACCCACTCACTCAGCCACTCACTCACCTACCCACGCATTCATCAATTCACCAACTCATTCACCCATCCACCCATTCAATCAGCCACCCACTCACCTACCCATGCATTCACCAACTCACTCACCCACTCGCTCACCTACCCACGCATTCACCAACTCACCCACCCACTCACCTACTCACCCATTCACCAACTCACTCATGCATTGACCAATTGTGCAGGAATCGCACACACACAGACACACACTCACTCCCACACTCACTGACACACACAAACACTGACGCTCACATACCTACACAAAGACAAAGATCCCCCGTGTAGCCTTAACAGACTGTAGGGGCAAGCGCTGTTAGCGAACACCTATTGAAGGCCGGCACGGCACACGAGGGGGGTGGGTGGCTACCAGCACCACGCCCGGCCGCCTTTGTCTCTCCCCCAGTGCTGGCGATGTTCACGACACACCACAGCTACACCAGACAGCACTCAGTTGAGGCTGAGTCACTGGTGGTGGTGTTGGCCGTGAGCAGGAATCGAACTCGGGTCGCCAAGTTCAGAGCACAGCGTAGCGCTAACCACTACACCCACCGCTCCTCACACCCACTCACGCACATACTGACACACACTGACAAACAAGCACTGACACACACACACTGGCACACACACATACACTGATGCACACACACTGACATACACACACGCTGACGCACAGAACAACAACCGCCATTCACCACTA
This sequence comes from Petromyzon marinus, assembly GCF_048934315.1. Taxonomy (NCBI): domain Eukaryota; kingdom Metazoa; phylum Chordata; class Hyperoartia; order Petromyzontiformes; family Petromyzontidae; genus Petromyzon; species Petromyzon marinus. The sequence goes on along the minus strand of NC_133749.1, from coordinate 1,728,719 downwards.
AGTGGCGGTGACGTCACCACGACGCTTGTGCCAGGCTATGTGCACCCTGAGGCCACGTGAAGTGTCGAACGCCCGCGGGCAGGAGGTCACGGGGCAGACCCAGGTGCCACGGGTCGACTGACTGAGATGACTGGCTGATGCACCACCTGTGCCCCCTACTGTGCAAACCTGCTGTGCTTTAGCCACCCGGCGCTCCGCTCGTTGTTGTGAGCGTCGCTCCTCCGCCCTCCGTTGTTGTTGGAGGGCGACTGCCTCCAACTGCCCAGTAGCGTCCTTCACGAGCCTCCTCCACAGAGGCCGATCTTGACACCGCTGGTACCAGTCATCGGCAAGTCCACTCAGCTCCACGTTCTCCTGTACCACGTCACTCCATCTCTTCTCTAGCCCGTGCCACGCCCGTTTAGCCCCCTCGATCCGGCCGAACAAAAGCTGTTTCGGCATGCGGTGGCTGGGCATGCGGGCTACATGACCCAGCCAACGCAGCCTTACCTGCCGGAGGAGCTCACCGATGGGACCTTGCCCAGATCTTTCAAGGATTTGTGAGCTCCTCACACAATCCAGCCTGGTTAAACCCAGGATGGATCGTAGGCAGGCCAGCCTAAATGTTTCTAACCGGCGAAGATGTTCCATTAGGGGGGTCCACGTTTCGCAAGCGTAGAGAAGGGAGGGAATGACCGTGGCCGAGAAGACCTGAAGCTTAGTGCGGAACGACAGACCAGGTAGCTTCCACACAGAGTTACGCAACCGATGAAAAGATATTGCCGCTCGACTGATTCGGAGTGAGACCTCTGCTGTTAAACTGGAGCCGGTCATAAGCACACTGCCCAGGTATGGGAAACTCTCCACTTGCTCCACAACTGCCCCATCACCGATTGGGAGTTGTGGGGGTGGAGTGTCCGATGCTACAAAATACCCAGGCAGGTGCTTAGTTTTGGTGAGGCTGATGGTAAGGCCCCATCTCTTAGTGGCACACTCCAGTCTCAGCAGCAGCGTCTCCAACTCCTCCTCTGAATGAGCAGCTATTACCAAATCATCAGCATACATAACGTGGTTGAGCAATAGGGAGCCATCCCTTGACTGCACCCGGGCATCGATCAGCCTCCCATTATATCTGTACCAAATGGAGATTCCCCCGGTACAGCTATTGAAGGCTTCACAAACTATGTGGTCAATATAGATGTTAAATAATGTGGGAGCCAGAGGACATCCCTGTCGCACCCCAAGGTGTACAGAGAATGGCTCTGACTCACGGCCACGTAGTTTTACCCGGGCCCGCTCACCGTCATGAAGGTCCTTAATGATCGTGAGCAGGGGGTCAGGGACTCCAAAAGCACGAAGAACAACCCAGAGCCAAGGCCTACTGATGGTATCATGGGCCTTGACCAGGTCAATAAAGCAGAGATGTAGGTCTTGCTGGAATTCCCTACCCCTCTGCTGTAGCAGACGGACAGAAAATATGGCATCTGTGCAGGACCGCCCTTTCCCGGCACACTGAGGAGTGAGATGCCCCTGTAGTTGTTGCAGTCTGTGCGGTCCCCCTTCTTAAAGAGGGGGACCACCAGGGCATCCAATCCAATCCTGCGGAACCCGTCCAGTGGTCCAGACTGTTGTATTGATGTCATATAGGGCAGTCTGTGCACAAATGCCACCCACCCTCAGCATTTCGTTTGACAACAACAACAACCGCCATTCGCCACTAAGTGGCGGTGACGTCACCACGACGCTTGTGCCAGGCTATGTGCACCCTGAGGCCACGTGAATTGTCGAACGCCCGCTGGCAGGAGGTCACGGGGCAGACCCAGGTGCCACGGGTCGACTGACTGAGATGACTGGCTGATGCACCACCTGTGCCCCCTACTGTGCAAACCTGCTGTGCTTTAGCCACCCGGCGCTCCGCTCGTTGTTGTGAGCGTCGCTCCTCCGCCCTCCGTTGTTGTTGGAGGGCGACTGCCTCCAACTGCCCAGTAGCGTCCTTCACGAGCCTCCTCCACAGAGGCCGATCTTGACACCGCTGGTACCAGTCATCGGCAAGTCCACTCAGCTCCACGTCCTCCTGTACCACGTCACTCCATCTCTTCTCTAGCCCGTGCCGCGCCTGTTTAGCCCCCTCGATCCAGCCGAACAAAAGCTGTTTCGGAATGCGGTGGCTGGGCATGCGGGCTACATGACCCAGCCATCGCAGCCTTGCCTGCCGGAGGAGCTCACCGATGGGACCTTGCCCAGATCTTTCAAGGATTTGTGAGCTCCTCACGCAATCCAGTCTGGATAAACCCAGGATGGATCGTAGGCAGGCCAGCCTAAATGTTTCTAACAGGCGAAGATGTTCCATTAGGGGGGTCCACGTTTCGCAAGCGTAGAGAAGGGAGGGAATGACCGTGGCCGAGAAGACCTGAAGCTTAGTGCGGAGCGACAGACCAGGTAGCTTCCACACAGCGTTACGCAACCAATGAAAAGATATTGCCGCTCGACTGATTCGGAGTGAGACCTCTGCTGTTAAACTGGAGCCGGTCATAAGCACACTGCCCAGGTATGGGAAACTCTCCACTCTCTCCACAACTGCCCCATCACCGATTGGGAGTTGTGGGGGTGTAGTGTCCGATGGTACAAAATACCCAGGCAGGTGCTTAGTTTTGGTGAGGCTGATGGTAAGGCCCCATCTCTTAGTGGCACACTCCAGTCTCAGCAGCAGCGTCTCCAACTCCTCCTCTGACTGAGCAGCTATTACCAAATCATCAGCATACATAACGTGGTTGAGCAATAGGGAGCCATCCCTTGACTGCACCCGGGCATCGATCAGCCTCCCATTATATCTGTACCAAATGGAGATTCCCCTGGTACAGCTATTGAAGGCATCACGAACTACGTGGTCAATATAGATGTTAAATAATGTGGGAGTCAGAGGACATCCCTGTCGCACCCCAAGGTGTACAGAGAATGGCTCTGACTCACGGCCACGTAGTTTTACCCGGGCCCGCTCACCGTCATGAAGGTCCTTAATGATCGTGAGCAGGGGGTCAGGGACTCCAAAAGCACGAAGAACAACCCAGAGCCAAGGCCTACTGATGGTATCATGGGCCTTGACCAGGTCAATAAAGCAGAGATGTAGGTCTTGCTGGAATTCCCTACCCCTCTGCTGTAGCAGACGGACAGAAAATATGGCATCTGTGCAGGACCGCCCTTTCCCGGCACACTGAGGAGTGAGATGCCCCTGTAGTTGTTGCAGTCTGTGCGGTCCCCCTTCTTAAAGAGGGGGACCACCAGGGCATCCAATCCAATCCTGCGGAACCCGTCCAGTGGTCCAGACTGTTGTATTGATGTCATATAGGGCAGTCTGTGCACAAATGCCACCCTCCCTCAGCATTTCGTTTGACAACAACAACAACCGCCATTCGCCACTAAGTGGCGGTGACGTCACCACGACGCTTGTGCCAGGCTATGTGCACCCTGAGGCCACGTGAAGTGTCGAACGCCCGCTGGCAGGAGGTCACGGGGCAGACCCAGGTGCCACGGGTCGACTGACTGAGATGACTGGCTGATGCACCACCTGTGCCCCCTACTGTGCCAACCTGCTGTGCTTTAGCCACCCGGCGCTCCGCTCGTTGTTGTGAGCGTCGCTCCTCCGCCCCCCGTTGTTGTTGGAGGGCGACTGCCTCCAACTGCCCAGTAGCATCCTTCATGAGCCTCCTCCACAGAGGCCGATCTTGACACCGCTGGTACCGGTCATCGGCAAGTCCACTCAGCTCCACGTCCTCCTGTACCACGTCACTCCATCTCTTCTCTAGCCCGTGCCGCGCCTGTTTAGCCCCCTCGATCCAGCCGAACAAAAGCTGTTTCGGAATGCGGTGGCTGGGCATGCGGGCTACATGACCCAGCCATCGCAGCCTTGCCTGCCGGAGGAGCTCACCGATGGGACCTTGCCCAGATCTTTCAAGGATTTGTGAGCTCCTCACGCAATCCAGTCTGGATAAACCCAGGATGGATCGTAGGCAGGCCAGCCTAAATGTTTCTAACAGGCGAAGATGTTCCATTAGGGGGGTCCACGTTTCGCAAGCGTAGAGAAGGGAGGGAATGACCGTGGCCGAGAAGACCTGAAGCTTAGTGCGGAGCGACAGACCAGGTAGCTTCCACACAGCGTTACGCAACCAATGAAAAGATATTGCCGCTCGACTGATTCGGAGTGAGACCTCTGCTGTTAAACTGGAGCCGGTCATAAGCACACTGCCCAGGTATGGGAAACTCTCCACTCGCTCCACAACTGCCCCATCACCGATTGGGAGTTGTGGGGGTGTAGTATCCGATGGTACAAAATACCCAGGCAGGTGCTTAGTTTTAGTGGGGCTGATGGTAAGGCCCCACCTCTTAGTGGCACGCTCCAGTCTCAGCAGCAGTGTCTCCAACTCCTCCTCTGAATGAGCAGCTATTACCAAATCATCAGCATACATAACGTGATTGAGCAATAGGGAGCCATCCCTTGACCGCACCCGGGCATCGATCAGCCTCCCATTATATCTGTACCATATGGAGATTCCCCCGGTACAGCTATTGAAGGCTTCACGAACTATGTGGTCAAAATAGATGTTAAATAATGTGGGAGTCAGAGGACATCCCTGTGGCACCTCAAGGTGTACAGGGAATGGCTCTGACTCCCGGCCACGTAGTTTTACCCGGGCCTGCTCACCATCATGAAGGTCCTTAATGATTGTGAGCAGAGGGTCAGGTACCCCAAAAGCACGAAGAACAACCCAGAGCCCAGGCCTACCGATGGTATCATAGGCCTTGACCAGGTCAATAAAGCAGAGATGTAGGTCTTTTTGGAATTCCCTCCACCTCTGCTGTAGCAGACGGACAGAAAATATGGCATCTGTGCAGGACCGCCCTTTCCTGAAACCGCATTGGGGCTCCACAAGCCTCTCCTCAGCGTGCCTGGCCAGGCGATGCTGAATAATCCTTGCCAGGACCTTTCCCGGCACACTGAGGAGTGAAATGCCCCTGTAGTTGTTACAGTCTGTGCGGTCCCCCTTCTTAAAAAGGGGGACCACCAGGGCATCCTTCCAATCCTGCAGAACCCATCCAGTGGTCCGGCAAAACAACCCCCTACCTCCTCGCGGTGCCGGACGGGCAACTCTGTCGTGGACAATGCTGTGGGGGGAGGTCCAATTTCGATTGGCTCCTCCCCTCATGGCGTCTGTGACCACCACAGGGGCTAAACGGGGGCTCTGGACGGGTGCGAGGGGCTGGTAACCCCTCCACCTTCAATTAATTACCACTAAACTACGACTGAAATATGTAACACCGACACACACACACAACAACAACAACAACCGCCATTCACCACTAAGTGGCGGTAACGTCACCACGACGCTTGTGCCAGGCTATGTGCACCCTGAGGCCACGTGAAGTGTCGACACACACACACACCGACACACACACACTGAGACACACACTGACACACACCCACACTGACACACACACACACCGACACACACACACCGACACACACACACCGACACACACACACACACACTAACACACACACCGACACACACACACACCGACACACACACACACCGACACACACCCACACTGACACACACACACACCGACACACACACACCGACACACACACACCGACACACACACACCGACACACACACACCGACACACACACACCGACACACACACACCGACACACAGACACACACACCCCGACACACACAGCTACAGCTGCTGCTGCTGCCGTGCGCGAGACGCGTCCCCAGGTGGAAGTGCCGAATGGCCTCGGGGCGGTCCCACGACTCCCACCACGCGCCGCTAACCCCCCCCCCCCCCCCCCGGGGCTGATCAGCTGCAGCATCGTCACAGCCGCCTTTGTCTCCCCCACCACCACCACCACCCTGGCCCACGTGACCCATAGCAGCCTCCACTCCAGGCAGCTATGGTGGTGCTGCTCACAGCTACAGAGACCCATAGACACCCATAGAGACTCACAGACTCAGAGAGACTCATAGAGACCCACAGAGACCCATAGAGGCTCATAGAGACTCATAGACACCCAGAGACTCATAGAGACCCATAGAGCCTCAGAGACCCAGAGACTCATAGAAATTCATAGAGACTCATAGAGACCCAGAGACTCATAGAGACCCAGAGACTCATAGAGACCCACAGAGACCCATAGAGACCCATAGAAACGCATAGACACCCATAGATACCCATAGAGACCCAGAGACTAATAGAGACCCACAGAGACCCAGAAACTCTTAGAGACCCATAGAGACCCACAGAGACCAGACACTCATAGAGACCCACAGAGACCCATAGAGACTCATAGAAACCCATAGAGACCCATAGAGACTCAGAGACCCATAGAGACTCATAGAGACCCATAGAGACACACAGAGACTCAGACACTCATAGAGACCCACAGAGACCCATAAAGACTCATAGAAACCCACAGACACCCATACAGACCCATAGACACCCATAGAGACTCATAGAGACTCACAGACTCATAGAGACCCATAGAGACCCATAGACACCCATAGAGACTCACAGAGACTCAGACACTCACAGAGACCCAGAGACCCACAGACTCATAGAGATCCACAGAGACCCATACAGACCCATAGACACCCATAGAGACCCATAGAGACCCAGAGACTCATAGAGACTCAGAGACCCAGAGACTCATAGAGACCCATAGAGACCCATAGAGACTCAGATTCATTGAGACCCAGAGACTCATAGAGACTCATAGAGACCCACAGAGAAGCAGAGACTCATAGAGACCCATAGAGACCAAAAGACACCCATAGAGACCCATAGAGACCCAGAGACCCACAGAGATCCATAGACTCATAGAGACCCACAGAGACCCATAGAGACTCATAGAGACTCATAGAAACGCATAGACACCCATAGATACCCATAGAGACCTAGAGACTCATAGAGACCCACAGGGACCCAGAGACTCATAGAGACCCATAGAGACCCACAGAGACTCAGACACTCATAGAGACCCACAGAGACCCATAGAGACTCATAGAAACCCATAGAGACCCATAGAGACTCGGAGACCCATAGAGACGCATAGAGACTCATAGACCCACAGAGACTCAGAAACTCATAGAGACCCATAGAGACGCATAGAGACCCATAGACACCCATAGAGCCCCACAGAGACTCAGAGACTCATAGAAACTCATAGAGACCCAGAGACACCCGTAGAGACCCATAGAGACTCAGAGACTCATAGAGACTCACAGAGACCCATAGAGACCCACAGAGACCCATAGAGACCCAGAGACTCATAGAGACCCACAGAGAAGAAGAGACTCATAGAGACCCAAAGAGAACCATAGAGACCCATAGACACCCATAGAGACCCATAGAGAGTCAGAGACTCATAGAGACCACAATATAGACTTATAGAGACCCATAGACCCCCAAAGAGTCTCAGAGACCCAGAGATCCACAGAGACTCACAGAGATCTCGAGACTCATAGAGACCCACAGAGACTCAGACACTCATAGAGACCCACAGAGACCCATAGAGACTCATAGAAACGCATAGACACCCATAGATACCCATAGAGACCTAGAGACTCATAGAGACCCACAGGGACCCAGAGACTCATAGAGACCCATAGAGACCCACAGAGACTCAGACACTCATAGAGACCCACAGAGACCCATAGAGACTCATAGAAACCCATAGAGACCCATAGAGACTCGGAGACCCATAGAGACGCATAGAGACTCATAGACCCACAGAGACTCAGAAACTCATAGAGACCCACAGAGACCCATAGAGACTCAAAGAAACCCATAGAGACCCATAGAGACGCATAGAGACCCATAGACACCCATAGAGCCCCACAGAGACTCAGAGACTCATAGAGACTCATAGAGATCCAGAGACACCCGTAGAGACCCATAGAGACTCAGAGACTCATAGAGACTCACAGAGACCCATAGAGACCCACAGAGACCCATAGAGACCCAGAGACTCATAGAGACCCACAGAGAAGAAGAGACTCATAGAGACCCAAAGAGAACCATAGAGACCCATAGACACCATAGAGACCCATAGAGAGTCAGAGACTCATAGAGACCACAATATAGACTTATAGAGACCCATAGACCCCCAAAGAGTCTCAGAGACCCAGAGATCCACAGAGACTCACAGAGATCTCGAGACTCATAGAGACCCACAGAGACTCAGACACTCATAGAGACCCACAGAGACCCATAGAGACTCATAGAAACCCATAGAGACCCATAGAGACCCAGAGACTGATAGAGACCCATAGAGACCCACAGAGACTCAGACACTCATAGAGACCCACAGAGACCCATAGAGACTCATAGAAACCCATAGAGACCCATAGAGACTCAGAGACCCATAGAGACGCATAGAGACTCATAGACCCACAGAGACTCAGAAACTCATAGAGACCCACAGAGACCCATAGAGACTCAAAGAAACCCATAGAGACCCATAGAGACTCAGAGACCCATAGAGACGCATAGAGACCCATAGACACCCATAGAGCCCCACAGAGACTCAGAGACTCATAGAGATCCAGAGACACCCGTAGAGACCCATAGAGACTCAGAGACTCATAGAGACTCACAGAGACCCATAGAGACCCACAGAGACCCATAGAGACCCAGAGACTCATAGAGACCCACAGAGAAGAAGAGACTCATAGAGACCCAAAGAGAACCATAGAGACCCATAGACACCCATAGAGACCCATAGAGACTCAGAGACTCATAGAGACCCATAGAGACCAAAAGACACCCATAGAGACCCATAGAGACCCAGAGACCCACAGAGATCCATAGACTCATAGAGACCCACAGAGACCCATAGAGACTCATAGAGACTCATAGAAACGCATAGACACCCATAGATACCCATAGAGACCTAGAGACTCATAGAGACCCACAGGGACCCAGAGACTCATAGAGACCCATAGAGACCCACAGAGACTCAGACACTCATAGAGACCCACAGAGACCCATAGAGACTCATAGAAACCCATAGAGACCCATAGAGACTCGGAGACCCATAGAGACGCATAGAGACTCATAGACCCACAGAGACTCAGAAACTCATAGAGACCCATAGAGACGCATAGAGACCCATAGACACCCATAGAGCCCCACAGAGACTCAGAGACTCATAGAAACTCATAGAGACCCAGAGACACCCGTAGAGACCCATAGAGACTCAGAGACTCATAGAGACTCACAGAGACCCATAGAGACCCACAGAGACCCATAGAGACCCAGAGACTCATAGAGACCCACAGAGAAGAAGAGACTCATAGAGACCCAAAGAGAACCATAGAGACCCATAGACACCCATAGAGACCCATAGAGAGTCAGAGACTCATAGAGACCACAATATAGACTTATAGAGACCCATAGACCCCCAAAGAGTCTCAGAGACCCAGAGATCCACAGAGACTCACAGAGATCTCGAGACTCATAGAGACCCACAGAGACTCAGACACTCATAGAGACCCACAGAGACCCATAGAGACTCATAGAAACGCATAGACACCCATAGATACCCATAGAGACCTAGAGACTCATAGAGACCCACAGGGACCCAGAGACTCATAGAGACCCATAGAGACCCACAGAGACTCAGACACTCATAGAGACCCACAGAGACCCATAGAGACTCATAGAAACCCATAGAGACCCATAGAGACTCGGAGACCCATAGAGACGCATAGAGACTCATAGACCCACAGAGACTCAGAAACTCATAGAGACCCACAGAGACCCATAGAGACTCAAAGAAACCCATAGAGACCCATAGAGACGCATAGAGACCCATAGACACCCATAGAGCCCCACAGAGACTCAGAGACTCATAGAGACTCATAGAGATCCAGAGACACCCGTAGAGACCCATAGAGACTCAGAGACTCATAGAGACTCACAGAGACCCATAGAGACCCACAGAGACCCATAGAGACCCAGAGACTCATAGAGACCCACAGAGAAGAAGAGACTCATAGAGACCCAAAGAGAACCATAGAGACCCATAGACACCATAGAGACCCATAGAGAGTCAGAGACTCATAGAGACCACAATATAGACTTATAGAGACCCATAGACCCCCAAAGAGTCTCAGAGACCCAGAGATCCACAGAGACTCACAGAGATCTCGAGACTCATAGAGACCCACAGAGACTCAGACACTCATAGAGACCCACAGAGACCCATAGAGACTCATAGAAACCCATAGAGACCCATAGAGACCCAGAGACTGATAGAGACCCATAGAGACCCACAGAGACTCAGACACTCATAGAGACCCACAGAGACCCATAGAGACTCATAGAAACCCATAGAGACCCATAGAGACTCAGAGACCCATAGAGACGCATAGAGACTCATAGACCCACAGAGACTCAGAAACTCATAGAGACCCACAGAGACCCATAGAGACTCAAAGAAACCCATAGAGACCCATAGAGACTCAGAGACCCATAGAGACGCATAGAGACCCATAGACACCCATAGAGCCCCACAGAGACTCAGAGACTCATAGAGATCCAGAGACACCCGTAGAGACCCATAGAGACTCAGAGACTCATAGAGACTCACAGAGACCCATAGAGACCCACAGAGACCCATAGAGACCCAGAGACTCATAGAGACCCACAGAGAAGAAGAGACTCATAGAGACCCAAAGAGAACCATAGAGACCCATAGACACCCATAGAGACCCATAGAGAGTCAGAGACTCATAGAGACCACAATATAGACTTATAGAGACCCATAGACCCCCAAAGAGTCTCAGAGACCCAGAGATCCACAGAGACTCACAGAGATCTCGAGACTCATAGAGACCCACAGAGACTCAGACACTCATAGAGACCCACAGAGACCCATAGAGACTCATAGAAACCCATAGACACCCATATATACCCATAGAGACCCAGAGACTCATAGAGACCCACAGAGACTCAGACATTCATAGAGACCCACAGAGACCTATAGAGACTCATAGAAACCCACAGGCACCCATAGAGACCCAAAGAGACCCATAGAGTCAGAGACTCATAGAGACCACAATATAGACTTATAGAGACCCATAGACCCCCAAAGAGACTCAGAGACCCACAGAGATCCACAGAGACTCACAGAGATCTCGAGACTCAGAGACCCACAGAGACTCAGACATTCATTGAGACCCACAGAGACCCATAGAGACTCATAGAAACCCATAGACACCCATAGATACACATAGAGACCCAGAGACTCATAGAGACCCATAGAGACCCACAGAGACTCACACACTCATAGAGACCCACAGAGACCCATAGAGACTCATAGAAACCCACAGACACCCATAGAGACCCAAAGACTCATAGAGACCCACAGAGACCCAAAGAGACCCAGAGACTCATAGAGACCCATAGAGACCCACAGAGACTCAGACACTCATAGAGACCCACAGAGGCTCATAGAAACCCACAGACACTCATAGAAACCCATAGAGACTCAGAGACTCAAAGAAACCACAGAGACCCATAGAGACACATAGAGACCCATAGACACCCATAGAGACCCACAGAGACTCAGAGACCCATAGAGACTCAGAGACCCATAGAGACTCACAGAGACCCGCAAGAGACCCACAGAGATCTTGAGACTCATAGAGATGCATAGAAACCCATAGACACCCAGAGACCCAAAGAGACCTATAGACACCCATAGAGACTCACAGACTCATAGACTCATAGAGGCCCACAGAGACCCGTAGAGACTCATAGAGACCCACAGAGAAGCAGAGACTCATAGAGACCCATAGAGACCCACAGAGACTCATAGAGACCCATAGAGACCAATAAAGACACAGAGACCCAGAGACTCATAGAGACTCAGAGAGACCCAGAGACGCATAGAGAGACCCATATAGACCAATAGACACCCATAGAGACCCATAGAGACCCAGATAACCAGAGACTCATAGAGACCCAGAGACTCATAGAGACCCACAGAGACCCACAGAGACTCACAGAGATCTCGAGACTCATAGAGACCCACAGAGACTCAGACACTCATAGAGACCCACAGAGACCCATAGAGACTCATAGAAACCCATAGAGACCCATAGAGACCCACAGAGACTCAGACACTCATAGAGACCCACAGAGACCCATAGAGACTCATAAAAACCCACAGACACTAAAAGAGACCCATAGAGACTCAGAGACTCAAAGAAACCACAGAGACCCATAGAGACTCATAGAGACCCAGAGACCCAAAGAGACCCACAGAGATCTTGAGACTCATAGAGATGCACCGAGACCCATAGACACCCATAGAGACCCACACAGACCCATAGACTCATAGAGACCCACAGAGACCCAGGCACCCATAGAGACCAACAGAGACCCATAGAGACCCATAGACACCGACAGAGACCCATAGACACCCATAGAGACCCATAGAGACTCAGACACTCATAGAGATCTAGAGCCTCATAGAGACTCACTGAGATCCAGAGATATCCATAGAGACCCATAGACACCCATAGAGACCCCAAAGAGACTCAGAGACCCATAGAGACTCAGAGACCCATAGAGACTCAGAGAGACCCGCAAGAGACCCACAGAGATCTTGAGACTCATAGAGATGCATAGAAACCCATAGACACCCAGAGACCCAAAGAGACCTATAGACACCCATAGAGACTCACAGACTCATAGAGACTCATAGAGACCCACAGAGACCCGTAGAGACTCATAGAGACCCACAGAGAAGCAGAGACTCATAGAGCCCCATAGAGACCCACAGAGACTCATAGAGACCCATAGAGACTAATAAAGACCCAGAGACTCATAGAGACTCAGAGAGACCCAGAGACTCATAGAGACCCACAGAGACCCACAGAGACCCATAGAGACCCATAGACACCCATAGAGATCCATAGAGACCCAGATAATCAGAGACTCATAGAGACCCAGAGACTCACAGAGACCCATAGAGACCCACAGAGACCCATACAGACCCAGATACTCATAGAGGCCCACAGAGACCCATAGAGACTCATAGAGACCCACAGACACCCAGAGAGACCCATAGAGACTCAGAGACTCAAAGAGACCCACAGAGACCCACAGAGACTCATAGAGACCCACAGAGATCTTGAGACTCATAGAGATGCACAGAAACCCAAAGACACCCAGAGACCCACAGAGACCTATAGACACCCAAAGGGACCCATTGAGGCTCACAGACTCATAGAGACCCAGAGACTCATAGAGACCCACAGAGATCCACAGAGACCTACAGAGACCCACACAAACTCATAGAGACCCACAGAGACACACAGAGACCCACAGAGACTTACAGAGACCCACAGAGACCCACATTAAACTCTGTTCACCTTTCCAGCTGTGAGACCCCACTGATCTGTGTAGCTCTTTATAGAGACACACAGAGACACACAGAGACCTACAGAGACACATAGAGACCCACAGAGACCCACAGAGACACACAGAGACACACAGAGACACACAGAGACACACAGAGACCCACAGAGAAACAGAAAGACACACAGAGACACACAGAGACCCACAGAGACACACAGAGACACACAGAGACACACAGAGACCTACAGAAACCCACAGAGACACACTGAGACACACAGAGACACACAGAGACACAGAGAGACCCACAGAGACCTACAGAGATACACAGAGACACACAGAGACCCACAGAGACACACAGAGACCCACAGAGATACACAGAGAAACACAGAGAAACATAGAGACCCACAGAGACACACAGGGGACACACAGAGACACACAGAGACCCACAGAGATCCACAGAGACTCACCGAGATCTCGAAACTCATAGAGACTCAGACACTCATAGAGACCCACAGAGATCCATAGAGACTCATAGAAACCCATAGACACCCATAGAGACACATAGAGACTCAGAGACCCATAGAGACTCATAGAGACCCATAGAGACCCACAGAGACTCAGACACTCATAGAGACCCACAGAGACCCATAGAGACTAATAGAAACCCACAGACACCCATAGAGACCCACAGAGACCCACAGAGACCCACATTAAACTCTGTTCACCTTTCCAGCTGTGAGACCCCACTGATCTGTGTAGCTCTTCATAGAGACACACAGAGACACACAGAGACCCACATAGACACAAAGAGACACACAGAGACACACAGAGACACACATAGACCCACAGAGACACACAGAGACCCAGAGAGACCCACAGAGAAACAGAGAGACACACAGAGACACACAGAGACCCACAGAGACACACAGAGACACACAGAGACACACAGAGACCTACAGAAACCCACAGAGACACACTGAGACACACTGAGACACACAGAGACACACAGAGACCCACAGAGACACAGAGAGACCCACAGAGACCTACAGAGATACACAGAGACACACAGAGACACACAGAGACCCACAGAGACAGAGAAACACAGAGAAACATAGAGACCCACAGAGACCCACAGAGACCCACAGAGATCTCGAGACTCATAGAGACTCAGACACTCATAGAGACCCACAGAGATCCATAGAGACTCATAGAAACCCATAGACACCCATAGAGACACATAGAGACTCAGAGACCCATAGAGACTCATAGAGACCCATAGAGACCCACAGAGACTCAGACACTCATAGAGACCCACAGAGACCCATAGAGACCCATAGAGACCCAGAGACTCATAGAGACCCACAGAGACCCATAGAGACCCACAGAGACCCAGAGACTCATAGAGACCGACAGAGACCCATAGACACCCATAAAGACCCATAGAGACTCAGAGACCCATAGAGACTCAGAGACCCATAGAGACCCAGAGATCCATAGAGACTCACTGAGATCCAGAGATATCCATAGAGACCCATAGACACCCATAGAGACCCATAAAGACTCAGAGACCCATAGAGACTCAGAGACCCATAGAGACCCACAGAAACCCGCAGAGACCCACAGAGATCTTGAGACTCATAGAGATGCACAGAAACCCATAGACACCCAGAGACCCACAGAGACTCAGAGACTCATAGAGACCCAGAGGCTCATAGAGACCCACAGGGATCGATAGACACCTACAGAGACCCACATAGACCCATAGACACCTACAGAGACCCATAGAGATCCATAAAGACCCACATAGACCTACAGAGACCCACAGAGACCCACAAAGATCCACAGAGACCCACAAACTCTTAGAGACCTACAGAGACCCACACTAAACTCTGTTCACGTTTCCAGCTGTGAGACCCCACTGATCTGTGTAGCAGCTCTTTATAGAGACACACAGAGACCCACATAGACCCATAGTCACCTACAGAGACCCATAGAGATCCATAAAGACCCACAGAGATCCACAGACACCTACAGAGACACACAGATACCCACATAGACCTACAGAGACCCACAGAGACCCACAGATATCCACAGAGGCCCACATAAACTCATAGAGACCCACAGAGACCCACACTAAACTCTGTTCACGTTTCCAGCTGTGAGACCCACTGATCTATGTAGCAGCTCTTTATAGAGACACACAGAGACACACAGAGACCCACAGAGACACACAGAGACACACAGAGACCCACAAAGACACACAGAGACCCACAGAGACACATAGAGACCCACAGAGACCCACAGAGACACAGAGAGACCCACAGAGACCTACAGAGACACACAGAGACCCACAAAGACCTACAGAGACACACAGAGACACATAGAGACACAGAGACCCACAGAGACACACAGAGACCCACAGAGACACAGAGAGACCCACTGAGACCCACTGAGACACATAGAGACCCACAGAGACCCACAGCAACACACAGAGACCCACAAAGACCCACAGAGACACACAGAGACCCACAGAGACACACAGAGACCCACAGAGACCCACAGAGACCCACAGCAACACACAGAGACCCACAAAGACCCACAGCGACACACAGAGACCTACACTAAACTCTGCTCACCTTGCCAGCTGTGAGAGCCCACTGATCTGTGTCGTAGCGCTTTATAGAGGCAACAACACGTGGGCTAGCCTAGCACACGGAGTGGTGGTAGCGGCTCACACCACGTGGCTGATATCATCATCACCAACATCATCACCATCATCATCACCATCTTCATCACCAACATCATCATCATCACCAACATCATCACCATCAACATCATCACCATCATCACCATCACCATCTTCACCATCATCATCAACATCATCACCATCATCATCATCACCAACATCATCACCAACATCATCACCAACATCATATCACCATCATCATCACCATCTCCATCATCATCACCAACATCATCATCATCATCACCAACATGATCACCATCATCATCATCATCACCATCATCAGCATCATCATCAGCATCATCATCACCATCATCATTATCACCATCATCATTATCACCATCATCATCACCAACATCATCACCATCATCATCACCATCATCATCACCATCATCATCACCATCTTCATCACCAACATCATCATCACCAACATCACCATCAACATCATCACCATCATCATCAACATCATCACCATCATCATCACCATCATCACCATCACCATCACCATCATCACCATCATCAACATCATCACCATCATCATCAACATCATCATCACCATCATCATCACCATCATCATCACCAAAATCATCACCATCATCATCACCAACATCATCATCACCAACATCACCACCATCATCATCATCACCATCATCACCATCATCATCACCATCATCACCATCATCACCAACATCATCACCATCATCATCATCACCATCATCATCACCAACATCACCAACATCATCATCACCAACATCATCATCATCACCATCATCATCACCATTATCACCATCATCATCACCATCATCACCATCATCATCACCATCATCACCATCATCATCACCATCATCACCATCATCATCACCATCATCACCATCATCATCACCATCATCATCATCACCATCATCATCACCATCATCACCATCATCACCAACATCATCACCATCATCATCACCATCATCATCACCATCATCATCACCAACATCATCATCATCACCATCATCATCACCATCATCACCAACATCATCACCATCATCATCACCAACATCATCATCATCACCACCATTATCCTCACCATCATCACCAACATTACCATCACCACGTGGTTACAGACTCTAATTGTGGAGGGAAAAACGGGACGACCCGCAGACAAATTCCCGCAGTAACCACCACGGGAGAGATTTTAGATATACAGCAGTAGCAGCAGGCATCGTCAGGGTCTGGATCGAACCCAGGACCTCCTGTAGACCAGGCGAGGTAGTCAACATCTCCCTAGCTACTGTGATGATTGATGATGAGAGAGAGATACAGACTCCAAATATACAGCAGCAGCAGGCATCGTCAGGGTCGGGATCGAACCCAGGACCTCCTGTATACCAGGCGAGGTAATCAACATCTTCCCTAGCTACTGTGATGATGATGATGATGAGAGACAGACTCCAAATATACAGCAGCAGGCATGGTCAGGGTCGGGATCGAACCCAGGACCTCCTGTAGACCAGGCGAGGTAGTCAACATCTCCCTAGCTACTGTGATGATGATGATGAGAGACAGACTCCAAATATACAGCAGCAGGCATGGTCAGGGTCGGGATCGAACCCAGGACCTCCTGTAGACCAGGCGAGGTAGTCAACATCTCCCTAGCTACTGTGATGATGACGAGAGACACAGACTTCAAATATACAGCAGCAGGCATCGTCAGGGTCGGGATCGAATCCACGACCTCCTGTAGACCAGGCGAGGTAGTCAACATCTCACCTTGCCACCGGCTGATTCGGAGTAAGACACAAACTCTCAGAGTCACAAACACACGGACAAAGAGATGTACAAATACACACAGACACACAAAGACACAGACACAAAGCTACACACAGACACACAAAGACATGCTCACAGAGACACACACACAGACACACAAAAACATGCTCACAGAGACACACACAGACACACAACAACAACCGCCATTCGCCACTAAGCGGCGGTGACATCACCACGACGCTTGTGCCAGGCTATGTGCACCCTGAGGCCACGTGAAGTGTCGAACGCCCGCTGGCAGGAGGTCACGGGGCAGACCCAGGTGCCACAGGTCGACTGACTGAGATGACTGGCTGATGCATCACCTGTGCCCCCTACTGTGCCAATCTGCTGTGCTTTAGCCACCCGGCGCTCCGCTCGTTGTTGTGAGCGTCGCTCCTCCGCCCTCCGTTGTTGTTGGAGGGCGACTGCCTACCACCGGCCCAGTAGCATCCTTCATGAGCCTCCTCCACAGAGGCCGATCTTGACACCACTGGTACCAGTCATCGGCAAGTCCACCCAGCTCCACGTCCTCCTGTACCACATCACTCCATCTCTTCTCTAGCCCGTGCCGCGCCCGCTTTGCCCCCTCAATCCGGCTGAACAAAAGCTGTTTCGGCATGCGGTGGCTGGGCATGCGGGCTACATGACCCAGCCATCGCAGCCTTGCCCACTGGAGGAGCTCACCGATGGGACCTTGCCCAGATCTTTCAAGGATTTGTGAGCTCCTCACACAATCCAGTCTGGTTAAACCCAGGATGGATCGTAGGCAGGCCAGCCTAAATGTTTCTAACCGGCGAAGATGTTCTATTAGGGGGGTCCACGTTTCGCAAGCGTAGAGAAGGGAGGGAATGACCGTGGCCGAGAAGACCTGAAGCTTAGTGCGGAGCGACAGACCAGGTAGCTTCCACACAGCGTTACGCAACCGATGAAAAGATATTGCCGCTCGACTGATTCGGAGTGAGACCTCTGCTGTTAAACTGGAGCCGGTCATAAGCACACTGCCCAGGTATGGGAAACTCTCCACTCTCTCCACAACTGCCCCATCACCGATTGGGAGTTGTGGGGGTGGAGTATCCGATGGTACAAAATACCCAGGCAGGTGCTTAGTTTTGGTGGGGCTGATGGTAAGGCCCCACCTCTTAGTGGC
This sequence comes from Petromyzon marinus, assembly GCF_048934315.1. NCBI lineage: Eukaryota > Metazoa > Chordata > Hyperoartia > Petromyzontiformes > Petromyzontidae > Petromyzon > Petromyzon marinus. The sequence goes on along the minus strand of NC_133749.1, from coordinate 1,709,625 downwards.
ACGCTCCAGTCTCAGCAGCAGTGTCTCCAACTCCTCCTCTGAATGAGCAGCTATTACCAAATCATCAGCATACATAACGTGATTGAGCAATAGGGAGCCATCCCTTGACCGCACCCGGGCATCGATCAGCCTCCCATTATATCTGTACCATATGGAGATTCCCCCGGTACAGCTATTGAAGGCTTCACGAACTACGTGGTCAAAATAGATGTTAAATAATGTGGGAGTCAGAGGACATCCCTGTGGCACCTCAAGGTGTACAGGGAATGGCTCTGACTCCCGGCCACGTAGTTTTACCCGGGCCTGCTCACCATCATGAAGGTCCTTAATGATTGTGAGCAGAGGGTCAGGTACCCCAAAAGCACGAAGAACAACCCAGAGCCCATGCCTACCGATGGTATCATAGGCCTTGACCAGGTCAATAAAGCAGAGATGTAGGTCTTTTTGGAATTCCCTCCACCTCTGCTGTAGCAGACGGACAGAAAATATGGCATCTGTGCAGGACCGCCCTTTCCTGAAACCGCATTGGGGCTCCACAAGCCTCTCCTCAGCGTGCCTGGCCAGGCGATGCTGAATAATCCTTGCCAGGACCTTTCCCGGCACACTGAGGAGTGAAATGCCCCTGTAGTTGTTACAGTCTGTGCGGTCCCCCTTCTTAAAAAGGGGGACCACCAGGGCATCCTTCCAATCCTGCAGAACCCGTCCAGTGGTCCGGCAAAACAACCCCCTACCTCCTCGCGGTGCCGGACGGGCAACTCTGTCGTGGACAGTGCTGTGGGGGGAGGTCCAATTTCGATTGGCTCCTCCCCTCATGGCGTCTGTGACCACCACAGGGGCTAAACGGGGGCTCTGGACGGGTGCGAGGGGCTGGTAACCCCTCCACCTTCAATTAATTACCACTAAACTACGACTGAAATATGTAACACCGACACACACACACACACACACAACAACAACAACAACAACCGCCATTCGCCACTAAGTGGCGGTAACGTCACCACGACGCTTGTGCCAGGCTATGTGCACCCTGAGGCCACGTGAAGTGTCGACACACACACACACACCGACACACACACACACTGAGACACACACTGACACACACACACACCGACACACACACACCGACACACACACACCGACACACACACACACTAACACACACACCGACACACACACACCGACACACACACACACTGACACACACCCACACCGACACACACACACACTGACACACACCCACACTGACACACACACACACCGACACACACACACCGACACACACACACCGACACACACACACCGACACACACACACCGACACACAGACACACACACACACACCCCGACACACACAGCTACAGCTGCTGCTGCTGCCGTGCGCGAGACGCGTCCCCAGGTGGAAGTGCCGAATGGCCTCGGGGCGGTCCCACGACTCCCACCACGCGCCGCTAACCCCCCCCCCCCCGGGGCTGCTCAGCTGCAGCATCGTCACAGCCGCCTTTGTCTCCCCCACCACCACCACCACCCTGGCCCACGTGACCCATAGCAGCCTCCACTCCAGGCAGCTATGGTGGTGCTGCTCACAGCTACAGAGACCCATAGACACCCATAGAGACTCACAGACTCAGAGAGACTCATAGAGACCCACAGAGACCCATAGAGGCTCATAGAGACTCATAGACACCCAGAGACTCATAGAGACCCATAGAGCCTCAGAGACCCAGAGACTCATAGAGATTCATAGAGACTCATAGAGACCCAGAGACTCATAGAGACTCATAGAGACCCAGAGACTCATAGAGACCCACAGAGACCCATATAGACCCATAGAAACGCATAGACACCCATAGATACCCATAGAGACCCAGAGACTATTAGAGACCCACAGAGACCCAGAAACTCTTAGAGACCCACAGAGACCAGACACTCATAGAGACCCACAGAGACCCATAGAGACTCATAGAAACCCATAGAGACCCATAGAGACTCAGAGACCCATAGAGACTCATAGAGACCCATAGAGACACACAGAGACTCAGACACTCATAGAGACCCACAGAGACCCATAAAGACTCATAGAAACCCACAGACACCCATACAGAACCATAGACACCCATAGAGACTCATAGAGACTCACAGACTCATAGAGACCCATAGACACCCATAGAGACTCACAGAGACTCAGACACTCACAGAGACCCAGAGACCCACAGACTCATAGAGATCCACAGAGACCCATACAGACCCATAGACACCCATAGAGACCCATAGAGACCCAGAGACTCATAGAGACTCAGACTCATTGAGACCCAGAGACTCATAGAGACCCATAGAGACCCAGAGACCCACAGAGATCCATAGACTCATAGAGACCCACAGAGACCCATAGAGACTCATAGAGACCCATAGAGACCCATAGACACCCATAGAGACTCACAGACTCAGAGAGACTCATAGAGACCCACAGAGACCCATAGAGGCTCATAGAGACTCATAGACACCCAGAGACTCATAGAGACCCATAGAGCCTCAGAGACCCAGAGACTCATAGAGATTCATAGAGACTCATAGAGACCCAGAGACTCATAGAGACTCATAGAGACCCAGAGACTCATAGAGACCCACAGAGACCCATATAGACCCATAACGCATAGACACCCATAGATACCCATAGAGACCCAGAGACTATTAGAGACCCACAGAGACCCAGAAACTCTTAGAGACCCACAGAGACCAGACACTCATAGAGACCCACAGAGACCCATAGAGACTCATAGAAACCCATAGAGACCCATAGAGACTCAGAGACCCATAGAGACTCATAGAGACCCATAGAGACACACAGAGACTCAGACACTCATAGAGACCCACAGAGACCCATAAAGACTCATAGAAACCCACAGACACCCATACAGAACCATAGACACCCATAGAGACTCATAGAGACTCACAGACTCATAGAGACCCATAGACACCCATAGAGACTCACAGAGACTCAGACACTCACAGAGACCCAGAGACCCACAGACTCATAGAGATCCACAGAGACCCATACAGACCCATAGACACCCATAGAGACCCATAGAGACCCAGAGACTCATAGAGACTCAGAGACCCAGAGACTCATAGAGACCCATAGAGACCCATAGAGACTCAGACTCATTGAGACCCAGAGACTCATAGAGACTCAGAGACCCAGAGACTCATAGAGACTCATAGAGACCCATAGAGACACACAGAGACTCAGACACTCATAGAGACCCATAGAGACCCATAAAGACTCATAGAAACCCACAGACACCCATACAGACCCATAGACACCCATAGAGACTCATAGAGACTCACAGACTCATAGAGACCCATAGAGACCCATAGACACCCATAGAGACTCACAGAGACTCAGACACTCACAGAGACCCAGAGACCCACAGACTCATAGAGATCCACAGAGACCCATACAGACCCATAGACACCCATAGAGACCCATAGAGACCCAGAGACTCATAGAGACTCAGACTCATTGAGACCCAGAGACTCATAGAGACTCATAGAGACCCACAGAGACCCAGAGACTCATAGAGACCCACAGAGAAGCAGAGACTCATAGAGACCCATAGAGACCAAAAGACACCCATAGAGACCCATAGAGACCCAGAGACCCACAGAGATCCATAGACTCATAGAGACCCACAGAGACCCATAGAGACTCATAGAGACCCATAGAGACCCATAGACACCCATAGAGACTCACAGACTCAGAGAGACTCATAGAGACCCACAGAGACCCATAGAGGCTCATAGAGACTCATAGACACCCAGAGACTCATAGAGACCCATAGAGCCTCAGAGACCCAGAGACTCATAGAGATTCATAGAGACTCATAGAGACCCAGAGACTCATAGAGACTCATAGAGACCCAGAGACTCATAGAGACCCACAGAGACCCATATAGACCCATAGAAACGCATAGACACCCATAGATACCCATAGAGACCCAGAGACTATTAGAGACCCACAGAGACCCAGAAACTCTTAGAGACCCACAGAGACCAGACACTCATAGAGACCCACAGAGACCCATAGAGACTCATAGAAACCCATAGAGACCCATAGAGACTCAGAGACCCATAGAGACTCATAGAGACCCATAGAGACACACAGAGACTCAGACACTCATAGAGACCCACAGAGACCCATAAAGACTCATAGAAACCCACAGACACCTATACAGAACCATAGACACCCATAGAGACTCATAGAGACTCACAGACTCATAGAGACCCATAGACACCCATAGAGACTCACAGAGACTCAGACACTCACAGAGACCCAGAGACCCACAGACTCATAGAGATCCACAGAGACCCATACAGACCCATAGACACCCATAGAGACCCATATAGACCCAGAGACTCATAGAGACTCAGAGACCCAGAGACTCATAGAGACCCATAGAGACCCATAGAGACTCAGACTCATTGAGACCCAGAGACTCATAGAGACTCAGAGAGACCCATAGAGACACACAGAGACTCAGACACTCATAGAGACCCATAGAGACCCATAAAGACTCATAGAAACCCACAGACACCCATACAGACCCATAGACACCCATAGAGACTCATAGAGACTCACAGACTCATAGAGACCCATAGAGACCCATAGACACCCATAGAGACTCACAGAGACTCAGACACTCACAGAGACCCAGAGACCCACAGACTCATAGAGATCCACAGAGACCCATACAGACCCATAGACACCCATAGAGACCCATAGAGACCCAGAGACTCATAGAGACTCAGACTCATTGAGACCCAGAGACTCATAGAGACTCATAGAGACCCATAGAGACCCACAGAGACCCAGAGACTCATAGAGACCCACAGAGAAGCAGAGACTCATAGAGACCCATAGAGACCAAAAGACACCCATAGAGACCCATAGAGACCCAGAGACCCACAGAGATCCATAGACTCATAGAGACCCACAGAGACCCATAGACACCCATAGAGACTCACAGACTCAGAGAGACTCATAGAGACCCACAGAGACCCATAGAGGCTCATAGAGACTCATAGACACCCAGAGACTCATAGAGACCCATAGAGCCTCAGAGACCCAGAGACTCATAGAGATTCATAGAGACTCATAGAGACCCAGAGACTCATAGAGACTCATAGAGACCCAGAGACTCATAGAGACCCACAGAGACCCATATAGACCCATAGAAACGCATAGACACCCATAGATACCCATAGAGACCCAGAGACTATTAGAGACCCACAGAGACCCAGAAACTCTTAGAGACCCACAGAGACCAGACACTCATAGAGACCCACAGAGACCCATAGAGACTCATAGAAACCCATAGACACCCATAGAGACCCATAGAGACCCAGAGACTCATAGAGACTCAGAGACCCAGAGACTCATAGAGACCCATAGAGACCCATAGAGACTCAGACTCATTGAGACCCAGAGACTCATAGAGACTCAGAGACCCAGAGACTCATAGAGACTCATAGAGACCCATAGAGACACACAGAGACTCAGACACTCATAGAGACCCATAGAGACCCATAAAGACTCATAGAAACCCACAGACACCCATAGAGACCCATAGACACCCATAGAGACTCATAGAGACTCACAGACTCATAGAGACCCATAGAGACCCATAGACACCCATAGAGACTCACAGAGACTCAGACACTCACAGAGACCCAGAGACCCACAGACTCATAGAGATCCACAGAGACCCATACAGACCCATAGACACCCATAGAGACCCATAGAGACCCAGAGACTCATAGAGACTCAGAGACCCAGAGACTCATAGAGACCCATAGAGACCCATAGAGACTCAGACTCATTGAGACCCAGAGACTCATAGAGACTCAGAGACCCAGAGACTCATAGAGACTCATAGAGACCCATAGAGACACACAGAGACTCAGACACTCATAGAGACCCATAGAGACCCATAAAGACTCATAGAAACCCACAGACACCCATACAGACCCATAGACACCCATAGAGACTCATAGAGACTCACAGACTCATAGAGACCCATAGAGACCCATAGACACCCATAGAGACTCACAGAGACTCAGACACTCACAGAGACCCAGAGACCCACAGACTCATAGAGATCCACAGAGACCCATACAGACCCATAGGCACCCATAGAGACCCATAGAGACCCAGAGACTCATAGAGACTCAGACTCATTGAGACCCAGAGACTCATAGAGACTCATAGAGACCCATAGAGACCCACAGAGACCCAGAGACTCATAGAGACCCACAGAGAAGCAGAGACTCATAGAGACCCATAGAGACCAAAAGACACCCATAGAGACCCATAGAGACCCAGAGACCCACAGAGATCCATAGACTCATAGAGACCCACAGAGACCCATAGAGACTCATAGAGACCCATAGAGACCCATAGACACCCATAGAGACTCACAGACTCAGAGAGACTCATAGAGACCCACAGAGAAGCAGAGACTCATAGAGACCCATAGAGACCAAAAGACACCCATAGAGACCCATAGAGACCCAGAGACCCACAGAGATCCATAGACTCATAGAGACTCACAGAGACCCATAGAGACTCATAGAGACCCATAGAGACCCATAGACACCCATAGAGACTCACAGACTCAGAGAGACTCATAGAGACCCACAGAGACCCATAGAGGCTCATAGAGACTCATAGACACCCAGAGACTCATAGAGACCCATAGAGCCTCAGAGACCCAGAGACTCATAGAGATTCATAGAGACTCATAGAGACCCATAGACTCATAGAGACCCACAGAGACCCACAGAGACTCATAGAGACTCATAGAAACGCATAGACACCCATAGAGACTCACAGACTCAGAGAGACTCATAGAGACCCACAGAGACCCATAGAGGCTCATAGAAATGCATAGACACCCATAGATACCCATAGAGACCTAGAGACTCATAGAGACCCACAGGGACCCAGAGACTCATAGAGACCCATAGAGACCCACAGAGACTCAGACACTCATAGAGACCCACAGAGACCCATAGAGACTCATAGAAACCCATAGAGACCCATAGAGACTCGGAGACCCATAGAGACGCATAGAGACTCATAGACCCACAGAGACTCAGAAACTCATAGAGACCCATAGAAACGCATAGAGACCCATAGACACCCATAGAGCCCCACAGAGACTCAGAGACTCATAGAAACTCATAGAGACCCAGAGACACCCGTAGAGACCCATAGAGACTCAGAGACTCATAGAGACTCACAGAGACTCATAGAGACCCACAGAGAAGAAGAGACTCATAGAGACCCAAAGAGAACCATAGAGACCCATAGACACCCATAGAGACCCATAGAGAGTCAGAGACTCATAGAGACCATAATATAGACTTATAGAGACCCATAGACCCCCAAAGAGTCTCAGAGACCCAGAGATCCACAGAGACTCACAGAGATCTCGAGACTCATAGAGACCCACAGAGACTCAGACACTCATAGAGACCCACAGAGACCCATAGAGACTCATAGAAATGCATAGACACCCATAGATACCCATAGAGACCTAGAGACTCATAGAGACCCACAGGGACCCAGAGACTCATAGAGACCCATAGAGACCCACAGAGACTCAGACACTCATAGAGACCCACAGAGACCCATAGAGACTCATAGAAACCCATAGAGACCCATAGAGACTCGGAGACCCATAGAGACGCATAGAGACTCATAGACCCACAGAGACTCAGAAACTCATAGAGACCCACAGAGACCCATAGAGACTCAAAGAAACCCATAGAGACCCATAGACACCCATAGAGCCCCACAGAGACTCAGAGACTCATAGAGACTCATAGAGATCCAGAGACACCCGTAGAGACCCATAGAGACTCACAGACTCATAGAGACTCACAGAGACCCATAGAGACCCACAAAGACCCATAGAGACCCAGAGACTCATAGAGACCCACAGAGAAGAAGAGACTCATAGAGACCCAAAGAGAACCATAGAGACCCATAGACACCATAGAGACCCATAGAGAGTCAGAGACTCATAGAGACCACAATATAGACTTATAGAGACCCATAGACCCCCAAAGAGTCTCAGAGACCCAGAGATCCACAGAGACTCACAGAGATCTCGAGACTCATAGAGACCCACAGAGACTCAGACACTCATAGAGACCCACAGAGACCCATAAAGACTCATAGAAACCCATAGAGACCCATAGAGACCCAGAGACTGATAGAGACCCATAGAGACCCACAGAGACTCAGACACTCATAGAGACCCATAGAGACTCAGAGACTCAAAGAAACCACAGAGACCCATAGAGACACATAGAGACCCATAGACACCCATAGAGACCCACAGAGACTCAGAGACCCATAGAAACTCAGAGACCCATAGAGACTCACAGAGACCCGCAAGAGACCCACAGAGATCTTGAGACTCATAGAGATGCATAGAAACCCATAGACACCCAGAGACCCAAAGAGACCTATAGACACCCATAGAGACTCACAGACTCATAGACTCATAGAGGCCCACAGAGACCCGTAGAGACTCATAGAGACCCACAGAGAAGCAGAGACTCATAGAGACCCATAGAGACCCACAGAGACTCATAGAGACCCATAGAGACCAATAAAGACACAGAGACCCAGAGACTCATAGAGACTCAGAGAGACCCAGAGACGCATAGAGACCCACAGAGACCCATATAGACCAATAGACACCCATAGAGACCCATAGAGACCCAGATAACCAGAGACTCATAGAGACCCAGAGACTCATAGAGACCCACAGAGACCCACAGAGACTCACAGAGATCTCGAGACTCATAGAGACCCACAGAGACTCAGACACTCATAGAGACCCACAGAGACCCATAGAGACTCATAGAAACCCATAGAGACCCATAGAGACCCACAGAGACTCAGACACTCATAGAGACCCACAGAGACCCATAGAGACTCCTAAAAACCCACAGACACTCATAGAGACCCATAGAGACTCAGAGACTCAAAGAAACCACAGAGACCCATAGAGACTCATAGAGACCCATAGACACCCATAGAGACCCACACAGACCCATAGACTCAAAGAGACCCACAGAGACCCAGACACCCATAGAGACCAACAGAGACCCATAGAGACACATAGACACCGACAGAGACCCAAAGACACCCATAGAGACCCATAGAGACTCAGAGACCCATAGAGACTCAGAGACCCATAGAGATCTAGAGATCCATAGAGACCCATAGAGACCCATAGACACCGACAGAGACCCATAGACACCCATAGAGACCCCAAAGAGACTCAGAGACCCATAGAGACTCAGAGACCCATAGACACTCACAGAGACCCGCAAGAGACCCACAGAGATCTTGAGACTCATAGAAATGCATAGAAACCCATAGACACCCAGAGACCCAAAGAGACCTATAGACACCCATAGAGACTCACAGACCCACAGAGACCCGTAGAGACTCATAGAGACCCACAGAGAAGCAGAGACTCATAGAGACCCACCGAGACTCATAGAGACCCATAGAGACCAATAAAGACCCAGAGACTCATAGAGACTCAGAGAGACCCAGAGACTCATAGAGACCCACAGAGACCCATAGAGACCCATAGACACCCATAGAGACCCATAGAGACCCAGATAACCAGAGACTCATAGAGACCCAGAGACTCAAAGAGACACACAGAGACCCACAGAGACTCACAGAGATCTCGAGACTCATAGAGACCTACAGAGACTCAGACACTCATAGAGCCCCACAAAGACCCATAGAGACTCATAGAAACCCATAGACACGCATAGAGACTCATAGAGACCCATTGAGACCCACAGAAACTCAGACACTCATAGACACCCACAGAGACCCATAGAGACTCAGACACTCATAGAGACCCACAGAGACCCATAGAGACTCATAAAAACCCACAGACACTCATAGAGACCCATAGAGACTCAGAGACTCAAAGAAACCACAGAGACGCATAGAGACTCATAGAGACCCATAGACCCAAAGAGACCCACAGAGATCTAGAGACTCATAGAGATGCACCGAGACCCATAGACACCCATAGAGACCCACACAGATCCATAGACTCATAGAGACCCACAGAGACCCAGGCACCCATAGAGACCAACAGAGACCCATAGAGACACATAGACACCGACAGAGACACATAGACACCCATGAAGACCCATAGAGACTCAGACACCCATAGAAACCCAGAGATCCATAGAGACCCATAGAGACCCATAGACACCGACAGAGACCCAAAGACACCCATAGAGACCCATAGAGACTCAGAGACCCATAGACACTCACAGAGACCCAAAGAGACTCAGAGACCCATAGACACCCATAGAGACCCATAGACACCCATAGAGACCCAAAGAGACTCAGAGACCCATAGACACTCACAGAGACCCAAAGAGACTCAGAGACCCATAGACACCCATAGAGACCCATAGAGACCCAAAGAGACTCAGAGACCCATAGAGACTCAGAGACCCATAGAGACTCATAGAGACCCACAGAGACCCGTAGAGACTCATAGAGACCCACAGAGAAGCAGAGACTCATAGAGCCCCATAGAGACCCACAGAGACTCATAGAGACCCATAGAGACTAATAAAGACCCAGAGACTCATAGAGACTCAGAGAGACCCAGAGACTCATAGAGACCCACAGAGACCCATAGAGACCCATAGAGACCCAAAGAGACTCAGAGACCCATAGAGACTCAGAGACCCATAGACACTCACAGAGACCCGCAAGAGACCCACAGAGATCTTGAGACTCATAGAAATGCATAGAAACCCATAGACATCCAGAGACCCAAAGAGACCTATAGACACCCATAGAGACTCACAGACTCATAGAGACTCATAGAGACCCACAGAGACCCGTAGAGACTCATAGAGACCCACAGAGAAGCAGAGACTCATAGAGACCCACCGAGACTCATAGAGACCAATAAAGACCCGAGACTCATAGAGACTCAGAGAGACCCAGAGACTCATAGAGACCCACAGAGACCCATAGAGACCCATAGACACCCATAGAGATCCATAGAGACCCAGATAATCAGAGACCCATACAGACCCAGAGACCCACAGAGACCCACAGAGACCCAGAGTCCCATACAGACCCACAGAGATCTTGAGACTCATAGAGATGCACAGAAACCCAAAGACACCCAGAGACCCACAGAGACCCACAGAGACTCATAGAGACCCACAGAGATCTTGAGACTCATAGAGATGCACAGAAACCCAAAGACACCCAGAGACCCACAGAGACCTATAGACACCCAAAGGGACCCATTGAGACTCACAGACTCATAGAGACCCAGAGACTCATAGAGACCCACAGAGATCCACAGACACCTACAGAGACCCACATAGACCCATAGACACCTACAGAGACCGACAGAGATCCACAGAGACCTACAGAGACCTACACAAACTCATAGAGACCCACAGAGACACACAGAGACCCACAGAGACTTACAGAGACCCACAGAGACTTACAGAGACCCACAGAGACCCACATTAAACTCTGTTCACCTTTCCAGCTGTGAGACCCCACTGATCTGTGTAGCTCTTTATAGAGACACACAGAGACCTACAGAAACCCACAGAGACACACTGAGACACACAGAGACACACAGAGACACACAGAGACCCACAGAGACACAGAGAGACACACAGAGACCTACAGAGATACACAGAGACACACAGAGACCCACAGAGACCCACAGAGACACACAGAGACACACAGAGACACACAGAGACCTACAGAAACCCACAGAGACACACTGAGACACACAGAGACACACAGAGACACACAGAGACCCACAGAGACACAGAGAGACCCACAGAGACCTACAGAGATACACAGAGACACACAGAGACCCCCAGAGACACATAGAGACCCACAGAGACCCACAGAGACACACAGAGACACACAGAGACCCACGGAGATCCACAGAGACTCACCGAGATCTCGAGACTCATAGAGACTCAGACACTCATAGAGACCCACAGAGATCCATAGAGACTCATAGAAACCCATAGACACCCATAGAGACACATAGAGACTCAGAGACCCATAGAGACTCATAGAGACCCATAGAGACCCACAGAGACTCAGACACTCATAGAGACCCACAGAGACCCATAGAGATTAATAGAAACCCACAGACACCCATAGAGACCCACAGAGACCCACAGAGACCCACATTAAACTCTGTTCACCTTTCCAGCTGTGAGACCCCACTGATCTGTGTAGCTCTTCATAGAGACACACAGAGACACACAGAGACCCACATAGACACAAAGAGACACACAGAGACACACAGAGACACACATAGACCCACAGAGACACACAGAGACCCAGAGAGACCCACAGAGAAACAGAGAGACACACAGAGACACACAGAGACCCACAGAGACACACAGAGACACACAGAGACCTACAGAAACCCACAGAGACACACTGAGACACACTGAGACACACAGAGACACACAGAGACCCACAGAGACACAGAGAGACCCACAGAGACCTACAGAGATACACAGAGACACACAGAGACACACAGAGACCCACAGAGACAGAGAAACACAGAGAAACATAGAGACCCACAGAGACCCACAGAGATCCACAGAGATCCACAGAGACTCACAGAGATCTCGAGACTCATAGAGACTCAGACACTCATAGAGACCCACAGAGACCCACAGAGACTCATATAAACCCATAGACACCCATAGAGACACATAGAGACTCAGAGATCCATAGAGACTCATAGAGACCCATAGAGACCCACAGAGACTCAGACACTCATAGAGACCCACAGAGACCCATACAGACTAATAGAAACCCACAGACACCCATAGAGACTCATAAAGACCCATAGAGACCCACAGAGACTCAGACACCCATAGAGACCCACAGAGTCCCATAGAGACCCACAGAGATCTAGAGACTCATAGAGATGCACCGAGACCCATAGACACCCATAGAGACCCACAGAGACCCAGACACCCATAGAGACCAACAGAGACCCATAGAGACACATAGACACCGACAGAGACCCATAGACACCCATAGAGACCCATAGAGACTCAGAGACCCATAGAGACTCAGAGACCCATAGAGATCTACAGCCTCATAGAGACTCACTGAGATCCAGAGATATCCATAGAGACCCATAGACACCCATAGAGACCCATAAAGACTCAGAGACCCATAGAGACTCAGAGACCCATAGAGACCCACAGAAACCCGCAGAGACCCACAGAGATCTTGAGACTCATAGAGATGCACAGAAACCCATAGACACCCAGAGACCCACATAGACCCACAGAGACCCACAGATATCCACAGAGGCCCACATAAACTCATAGAGACCCACAGAGACCCACACTAAACTCTGTTCACGTTTCCAGCTGTGAGACCCCACTGATCTGTGTAGCAGCTCTTTATAGAGACACACAGAGACACACAGAGACACACAGAGACCCACAGAGACACATAGATACACACAGAGACCCACAGAGACACACAGAGACCCACAGAGACCCACAGAGACACACAGAGACCCACAGAGACACAGAGAGACCCACTGAGACCCACAGAGACACATAGAGACCCACAGAGACCCACAGCAACACACAGATACCCACAAAGACCCACAGCGATACACAGAGACCTACACTAAACTCTGCTCACCTTGCCAGCTGTGAGAGCCCACTGATCTGTGTCGTAGCGCTTTATAGAGGCAACAACACGTGGGCTAGCCTAGCACACGGAGTGGTGGTAGCGGCTCACACCACGTGGCTGATATCATCATCACCAACATCATCACCATCATCATCACCATCTTCATCACCAACATCATCATCATCACCAACATCATCACCATCAACATCATCACCATCATCACCATCACCATCTTCACCATCATCATCAACATCATCACCATCATCATCATCACCAACATCATCACCATCTCCATCATCATCACCAACATCATCATCATCACCAACATGATCACCATCATCATCATCACCATCATTATCACCATCATCATTATCACCATCATCATCTTCATCATCACCATCATCATCACCAACATCATCACCATCATCACCAACATCATCACCAACATCATCACCATCATTTTCACCATCTTCATCACCAACATCATCATCACCAACATCACCATCAACATCATCACCATCATCATCACCATCAACATCATCACCATCATTATCACCATCATCATTATCACCATCATCATCTTCATCACCAACATCATCATCACCAACATCATCACCATCACCATCATCACCATCATCATCACCATCATTTTCACCATCTTCATCACCAACATCATCATCACCAACATCACCATCAACATCATCACCATCATCATCACCATCAACATCATCACCATCATCATCACCATCATCACCATCATCGTCACCATCATCATCACCATCATCACCATCATCAACATCATCACCATCATCATCATCACCATCATCATCACCATCATCATCACCAACATCATCACCATCATCATCACCATCACCAACATCATCATCACCAACATCATCATCACCATCATCATCACCAACATCATCATCATCACCATCATCACCATCATCATCACCAACATCATCACCATCATCACCAACATCATCATCATCACCAACATCATCATCATCACCATCATCATCACCATCATCATCATCACCATCATCATCACCATCATCATCACCATCATCACCATCATCATCATCACCATCATCATCACCATCATCATCACCAACATCATCATCATCACCATCATCATCACCAACATCATCATCATCACCATCATCATCACCATCATCACCAACATAATCACCATCATCATCACCAACATCATCATCATCACCACCATTATCCTCACCATCATCATCACCAACATTACCATCACCACGTGGTTACAGACTCTAATTGTGGAGGGAAAAACGGGACGACCCGCAGACAAATTCCCGCAGTAACCACCACGGGAGAGATTTTAGATATACAGCAGCAGCAGCAGGCATCGTCAGGGTCTGGATCGAACCGAGGACCTCCTGTATACCAGGCGAGGTAGTCAACATCTCCATAGCTGCTGTGATGATGATGATGAGAGAGAGATACAGACTCCAAATATACAGCAGCAGCAGGCATCGTCAGGGTCGGGATCGAACCCAGGACCTCCTGTATACCAGGCGAGGTAGTCAACATCTCCCTAGCTACTGTGATGATGATGATGAGACAGACTCCAAATAAACAGCAGCAGGCATGGTCAGGGTCGGGATCGAACCCAGGACCTCCTGTATACCAGGCGAGGTAGTCAACATCTCCCTAGCTACTGTGATGATGATGAGAGACACAGACTTCAAATATACAGCAGCAGGCATCGTCAGGGTCGGGATCGAACCCAGGACCTCCTGTAGACCAGGCGAGGTAGTCAACATCTCCCTAGCTACTGTGATGATGAGAGACACAGACTTCAAATATACAGCAGCAGGCATCGTCAGGGTCGGGATCGAACCCAGGACCTCCTGTAGACCATGCGAGGTAGTCAACATCTCACCTTGCCACCGGCTGATTCGGAGTAAGACACAAACTCTCAGAGTCACAAACACACGGACAAAGAGATGTACAAATACACACAGACACACAAAGACACAGACACAAAGCTACACAGACACACAAAGACATGCTCACAGAGACACACACACAGACACACAAAAACATGCTCACAGAGACACACACAGACACACAACAACAACCGCCATTCGCCACTAAGTGGCGGTGACGTCACCACGACGCTTGTGCCAGGCTATGTGCACCCTGAGGCCACGTGAAGTGTCGAACGCCCGCTGGCAGGAGGTCACGGGGCAGACCCAGGTGCCACGGGTCGACTGACTGAGATGACTGGCTGATGCACCACCTGTGCCCCCTACTGTGCCAACCTGCTGTGCTTTAGCCACCCGGCGCTCCGCTCGTTGTTGTGAGCGTCGCTCCTCCGCCCTCCGTTGTTGTTGGAGGGCGACTACCTCCAACTGCCCAGTAGCGTCCTTCACGAGCCTCCTCCACAGAGGCCGATCTTGACACCGCTGGTACCAGTCATCGGCAAGTCCACTCAGCTCCACGTCCTCCTGTACCACATCACTCCATCTCCTCTCTAGCCCGTGCCGCGCCCGCTTAGCCCCCTCAATCCGGCCAAACAAAAGCTGTTTCGGCATGCGGTGGCTGGGCATGCGGGCTACATGACCCAGCCATCGCAGCCTTGCCTGCCGGAGGAGCTCACCGATGGGACCCTGCCCAGATCTTTCAAGGATTTGTGAGCTCCTCACACAATCCAGTCTGGTTAAACCCAGGATGGATCGTAGGCAGGCCAGCCTAAATGTTTCTAACCGGCGAAGATGTTCCATTAGGGGGGTCCACGTTTCGCAAGCGTAGAGAAGGGAGGGAATGACCGTGGCCGAGAAGACCTGAAGCTTAGTGCGGAGCGATAGACCAGGTAGCTTCCACACAGCGTTACGCAACCGATGAAAAGATATTGCCGCTCGACTGATTCGGAGACCTCTGCTGTTAAACTGGAGCCAGTCATAAGCACACTGCCCAGGTATGGGAAACTCTCCACTCTCTCCACAACTGCCCCATCACCGATTGGGAGTTGTGGGGGTGGAGTGTCCGATGGTACAAAATACCCAGGCAGGTGCTTAGTTTTGGTGGGGCTGATGGTAAGGCCCCACCTCTTAGTGGCACGCTCCAGTCTCAGCAGCAGCGTCTCCAACTCCTCCTCTGACTGAGCAGCTATTACCAAATCATCAGCATACATAACGTGGTTGAGCAATAGGGAGCCATCCCTTGACCGCACCCGGGCATCGATGAGCCTCCCATTATATCTGTACCATATGGAGATTCCCCCGGTACAGCTATTGAAGGCTTCACGAACTACGTGGTCAAAATAGATGTTAAATAATGTGGGAGCCAGAGGACATCCCTGTCGCACCCCAAGGTGTACAGGGAATGGCTCTGACTCCCGGCCACGTAGTTTTACCCGGGCCCGCTCACCATCATGAAGGTCCTTAATGATCGTGAGCAGAGGGTCAGGTACTCCAAAAGCACGAAGAACGACCCAGAGCCCAGGCCTACCGATGGTATCATAGGCCTTGACCAGGTCAATAAAGCAGAGATGTAGGTCTTGTTGGAACTCCCTACACCTCTGCTGTAGCAGACGGACAGAAAATATGGCATCTGTGCAGGACCGCCCTTTCCTGAAACCGCATTGGGGCTCCGCAAGCCTCTCCTCAGCGTGCCTGGCAAGGCGATGCTGAATAATCCTTGCCAGGACCTTTCCCGGCACACTTAGGAGTGAGATGCCCCTGTAGTTGTTACAGTCTGTGCGGTCCCCCTTCTTAAAAAGGGGGACCACCAGGGCATCCTTCCAATCCTGCGGAACCCGTCCAGTGGTCCAGACTGTTGTTATGATGTCATATAGGGCAGTCTGTGCTCAAACGCCACCCTCCCTCAGCATTTCGCTTGGGAGATCATCTCTGCCCACTGCCTTTCCTGGTCTCAGACTCCGGATCGCCTTCAGTACTTCCTCAACAGATGGTACCTCAGCCAGCCACTCACAAGGGGTGACTTCTTCCAATATTTGAGGCACTGCAGCCTTAGCAGACACACACACACAGACGCACTGACACACACACAGAGACACACTGACACACACACTGACACACACACACACACTGACACACACAGAGACACGCACAGACACACACACACAGAGACACAGACACACACACAGACACACACACAGACACACACACAGACACACACACAGCCACACACACACAGACACACACACAGACACACACACAGACACACTGACACACACACAGACACACTGACACACACACAGACACACACACAGACACACACTGACACACACACACAGACACACTGACACACACACAGACACACACACAGACACACACACACAGACACACTGACACACAGACGCACACACACACACAGACACACACAGAGACACACACAGAGACACACACAGACACACACACACAGACACACACTGACACAGACACACAGACACACACTGACACACACAGACACACAACAAACTCACCCCGGGCCGTCTTTGTCTCTCCCCCCCAAGCGGCGACCTTCTAAGCCGACACCAAGTCGCTAGAAAGGAACAACAATACCGATTTCAGGCTGAGTCGACCTAGACGGGAGACGGTTCGTGGTGGTGACAGCCCCAATCAGCCAAACTTAAATTGTTTTACGTCAATAAAAGTCGTTAAAGCGTCGCCTTCTCTAATCAATAAGCATCGGAGACTTAACAACAACAGTAACAAAACGAACCACAACAAATAAACAATAAAATCTCAACGTCTGTCGCGAACGTTGCGGAGAGGGCCAAAAGTTAACGTTGAGCGGACGTTCGTTTTACCTGTCGGTTTGTGGGGCTTGCTTTGATTCTTCTCAGAAGTTTCGTTGTAGTGGTCAGTTGTTGTTGTTTGTTGACTTCAAACCTAGAAGATTTATATATTTTCTTTTAAATTCATTTTTCAAAAAAAATCGATTTGAGATTTACCGCCGCATTTCTGAGGTAAAGCGTGAGGCGATTAGCAAAGTTTGTTGGTTGAAAAAACGATTTTAGAATTTAAAACGCGAAGATTTACCGCGGTTATGTGGTAAAAGGCGGGGTTAATGAACAAGTTTGTTGGTTAAGAACAATATATTGTTTTTTTATTGAAAACGCGATTCACCGCAGTTTTGAGGTAAAACTTTGGCGGGCGATTAACAAAGTTTGTTGGTTTAAAAAAAAAGATTTTATTATTTAAAACGCGAAGATTCAATCGCGGTTCTGAGGTAACACAAAAAAAAGCGGGGTTAATAAACAAAATTTGCCGGTTAAAGACAATATTTGTAAAGTGAAAACGCGAAGATTCACCGCGGCTCTGAGGTAAAAAGTTGTGCGATTAACCAAGTTTGTTGGTTTAAAAAAAAACACAAAACGTTACGATGACTATTATTATTGATTATTGATTGATTATTGTTAAGAATTGAGCGTCACCTGAGCTGCTGCTGCTGGTGGCGGTGCCGCGCGCCCGCGGCCGTTTGAGCGGCGCGCGCCCAGCGGCGGGAAAACCCCTGAGGGGCGGGGCCGAGAGGGGTGGTGAGGGGCGGGGCGAGGAGGGGTGAGGGGCGGGGCGAGGCGGTGGGAGGGGAGGGGCGGGAAAAACTGTGGGTAGAGTTGCTTCAATGGGTGTCTCTGTGAGTGTCTCTATGTGTGTCTGTGTGTCTCTGTGTGTGTCTATGTGAGTGTCTCTGTGGGTGTCTATGTGTCTCTGTGGGTGTCTCTGTGTCTCTGTGGGTGTCTGTGTGTCTCTGTGGGTGTCTGTGGGTGTCTATGGGTGTCTATGTGAGTGTCTCTATGTGTGTCTGTGTGTCTCTGTGTGTGTCTATGTGTGTGTCTATGTGGGTGTCTATGTGTCTCTGTGGGTGTCTCTGTGTCTCTGTGGGTGTCTGTGTGTCTCTGTGTGTCTATGTGAGTGTCTCTGTGGGTGTCTCTGTGGGTGTCTATGTGTCTCTGTGGGTGTCTCTGTGTCTCTGTGGGTGTCTATGTGTCTCTGTGGGTGTCTATGTGAGTGTCTCTGTGTGTCTCTGTGTGTGTCTATGTGAGTGTCTCTGTGGGTGTCTATGTGTCTCTGTGGGTGTCTCTGTGTCTCTGTGGGTGTCTATGTGTCTCTGTGGGTGTCTATGTGAGTGTCTCTGTGTGTCTCTGTGTCTCTGTGTGTCTGTGTGGGTGTCTCTGTGAGTGTCTCTATGTGTGTCTGTGTGTCTCTGTGTGTGTCTCTGTGAGTGTCTCTGTGGGTGTCTATGTGTCTCTGTGGGTGTCTCTGTGTCTCTGTGGGTGTCTGTGTGTCTCTGTGGGTGTCTGTGGGTGTCTATGGGTGTCTATGTGAGTGTCTCTATGTGTGTCTGTGTGTCTCTGTGTGTGTCTATGTGAGTGTCTCTGTGGGTGTCTATGTGTCTCTGTGGGTGTCTATGTGTCTCTGTAGGTGTCTATGTGTCTCTATGGGTGTCTATGTGGGTGTCTGTGGGTGTCTATGTGTCTCTGTGAGTGTCTCTATGTGTGTCTGTGTGTCTCTGTGTGTGTCTATGTGTGTGTCTATGTGGGTGTCTATGTGTCTCTGTGGGTGTCTCTGTGTCTCTGTGGGTGTCTGTGTGTCTCTGTGTGTCTATGTGAGTGTCTCTGTGGGTGTCTCTGTGGGTGTCTATGTGTCTCTGTGGGTGTCTCTGTGTCTCTGTGGGTGTCTATGTGTCTCTGTGGGTGTCTATGTGAGTGTCTCTGTGTGTCTCTGTGTGTGTCTATGTGAGTGTCTCTGTGGGTGTCTATGTGTCTCTGTGGGTGTCTCTGTGTCTCTGTGGGTGTCTATGTGTCTCTGTGGGTGTCTATGTGAGTGTCTCTGTGTGTCTCTGTGTCTCTGTGTGTCTGTGTGGGTGTCTCTGTGAGTGTCTCTATGTGTGTCTGTGTGTCTCTGTGTGTGTCTATGTGAGTGTCTCTGTGGGTGTCTATGTGTCTCTGTGGGTGTCTCTGTGTCTCTGTGGGTGTCTGTGTGTCTCTGTGGGTGTCTGTGGGTGTCTATGGGTGTCTATGTGAGTGTCTCTATGTGTGTCTGTGTGTCTCTGTGTGTGTCTATGTGTGTGTCTATGTGGGTGTCTATGTGTCTCTGTGGGTGTCTCTGTGTCTCTGTGGGTGTCTGTGTGTCTCTGTGTGTCTATGTGAGTGTCTCTGTGGGTGTCTCTGTGGGTGTCTATGTGTCTCTGTGGGTGTCTATGTGTCTCTGTGGGTGTCTGTGTGTCTCTGTGGGTGTCTGTGGGTGTCTATGGGTGTCTATGTGAGTGTCTCTATGTGTGTCTGTGTGTCTCTGTGTGTGTCTATGTGAGTGTCTCTGTGGGTGTCTATGTGTCTCTGTGGGTGTCTATGTGTCTCTGTGGGTGTCTCTGTGTCTCTGTGGGTGTCTATGTGTCTCTGTGTCTCTGTAGGTGTCTATGTGTCTCTATGGGTGTCTATGTGTCTCTATGTGTCTCTGTGTGTGTCTGTGGATGTCTGTGTGTCTTTATGGGTGTCTATGTGTCTCTGTGTGTCTCTGTGTCCTGGGGGTGTCTTTGGGTGTCTGTGTGTCTCTGTGGGTGTCTGTAGGTGTCTATGTGTCTCTGTAGGTCTCTGTAGGTGTCTATGTGTCTCTATGGGTGTCTATGTGTCTCTGTGTGTCTCTGTGGGTGTCTGTGGGTGTCTGTGTGTCTCTGTGGGTGTCTATGTGAGTGTCTCTGTGGGTGTCTATGTGTCTCTGTGGGTGTCTCTGTGTCTCTGTAGGTGTCTATGTGTCTCTATGGGTGTCTATGTGTCTATGTGGGTGTCTGTGGGTGTCTATGTGTCTCTGTGAGTGTCTCTATGTGTGTCTGTGTGTCTATGTGAGTGTCTCTATGTGTGTCTGTGTGTCTCTGTGTGTGTCTATGTGAGTGTCTCTGTGGGTGTCTATGTGTCTCTGTGGGTGTCTATGTGTCTCTGTGGGTGTCTGTGTGTCTCTGTGGGTGTCTGTGGGTGTCTATGGGTGTCTATGTGAGTGTCTCTATGTGTGTCTGTGTGTCTCTGTGTGTGTCTATGTGAGTGTCACTGTGGGTGTCTATGTGTCTCTGTGTGTCTCTGTGAGTGTCTCTATGTGTGTCTGTGTCTCTGTGTGTGTCTCTGTGAGTGTCTCTATGTGTGTCTGTGTCTCTGTGTGTGTCTATGTGAGTGTCTCTGTGGGTGTCTATGTGTCTCTGTGGGTGTCTATGTGAGTGTCTCTGTGTGTCTCTGTGTCTCTGTGTGTCTGTGTGTGTGTCTCTGTGAGTGTCTCTATGTGTGTCTGTGTGTCTCTGTGTGTGTCTATGTGAGTGTCTCTGTGGGTGTCTATGTGTCTCTGTGGGTGTCTATGTGTCTCTGTGGGTGTCTGTGGTGGTCTGTGTGTCTCTATGGGTGTCTATGTGTCTCTGTGTCTCTGTGGGTGTCTATGTGTCTCTGTGTGTGTCTGTGGGTGTCTGTGGGTGTCTATGGGTGTCTATGTGAGTGTCTCTATGTGTGTCTGTGTGTGTCTATGTGTGTCTATGTGAGTGTCTCTATGTGTGTCTGTGTGTATCTGTGTGTGTCTATGTGAGTGTCTCTGTGGGTGTCTATGTGTGTCTGTGGGTGTCTATGTGTCTCTGTGTGTCTCTGTGTCTCTGTGGGTGTCTGTGGTGGTCTGTGTGTCTCTATGGGTGTCTATGTGTCTATGTGGGTGTCTGTGGGTGTCTATGTGTCTCTGTGTCTCTGTAGGTGTCTATGTGTCTCTATGGGTGTCTATGTGTCTCTATGTGTCTCTGTGTCTCTGTGGGTGTCTGTGGGTGTCTGTGTGTCTCTATGGGTGTCTATGTGTCTCTGTGAGTGTCTCTATGTGTGTCTGTGTGTCTCTGTGTGTGTCTATGTGAGTGTCTCTGTGGGTGTCTATGTGAGTGTCTCTGTGGGTGTCTATGTGAGTGTCTCTGTGGGTGTCTATGTGTGTCTATGTGTCTCTGTAGGTGTCTGTGTACCTCTATGGGTGTCTATGTGTCCCTGTGTGTCTCTGTGGGTGTCTCTATGGGTGTCTGTGTGTCTCTGTGGGTGTCTATGTGTCTCTGTGTGTCTCTGTGTCTCTGTAGGTGTCTGTGTATCTCTATGGGTGTCTATGTGTCTCTGTGTGTCTATGTGTCTCTGTAGGTGTCTATGTGTCTCTGTAGGTGTCTGTAGGTGTCTATGTGTCTCTGTGGGTGTATATGTGTCTCTGTGGGTGTCTGTGGGTATCTCTATGGGTGTCTGTGGGTCTCTATGAGTGTCTATGTGTCTCTATGGGTGTCTATATGTCTCTATGGGTGTCTGTGTGTCTCTATGTGTCTCTGTGTCTCTGTGGGTGTCTGTGGGTGTCTGTGTGTCTCTATGGGTGTCTATGTGTCTCTGTGTGACTCTGTGTCTCTGTGGGTGTCTGTGGGTGTGTGTGTCTCTATGGGTGTCTATGTGTCTCTGTGAGTGTCTCTATGTGTGTCTGTGTGTCTCTGTGTGTGTCTATGTGAGTGTCTCTGTGGGTGCCTATGTGAGTGTCTCTGTGGGTGTCTATGTGAGTGTCTCTGTGGGTGTCTATGTGTGTCTATGTGTCTCTGTAGGTGTCTGTGTATCTCTATGGGTGTCTATGTGTCTCTGTGTGTCTCTGTGGGTGTCTGTGCGTGTCTGTGGGTGTCTGTGCGTGTCTGTGTGAGTGTCTCTGTGGGTGTCTATGTGTGTCTATGTGTCTCTGTAGGTGTCTGTGTATCTCTATGGGTGTCTATGTGTCCCTGTGTGTCTCTGTGGGTGTCTCTATGGGTGTCTGTGTGTCTCTGTGGGTGTCTATGTGTCTCTGTGTGTCTCTGTGTCTCTGTAGGTGTCTGTGTATCTCTATGGGTGTCTATGTGTCTCTGTGTGTCTATGTGTCTCTGTGGGTGTATATGTGTCTCTGTGGGTGTCTGTGGGTATCTCTATGGGTGTCTGTGGGTCTCTATGAGTGTCTATGTGTCTCTATGGGTGTCTATATGTCTCTATGGGTGTCTGTGTGTCTCTATGGGTGTCTATGTGTCTCTATGAGTGTCTGTGGGTGTCTGTGGGTGTCTATGGGTGTCTGTGAGTGTCTGTGGGTATCTCTATGGGTGTCTATGTGTCTCTGTGGGTGTCTGTGTGTCTCTGTGTGTCTCTGTGTCTCTATGGGTGTCTATGTGTCTCTATGGGTGTCTATGTGTCTCTAAGGGTGTCTATGTATCTCTATGGGTGTCTGTGGGTCTCTATGGGTGTCTGTGTGTCTCTGTGGGTGTCTATGTGTCTCTGTGGGTGTCTGTGGGTGTCTATGTGAGTGTCTCTATGGGTGTCTGTGTGTCTCTGTGGGTGTCTATGTGTCTCTGTGGGTGTCTATGTGTGTCTATGGGTGTCTCTGTTGTCTCTGGGTCTCTATGTGTCTCTATGGGTGTCTATGTGACTCTATGGGTGTCTATGTGCCTCTATGGGTGACTATGTGTCTCTATGGGTGTCTATGTGTCTCTATGGGTGTCTGTGTCTCTGTGGGTGTCTGTGGGTGTCTATGGGTGTATATGTGTCTCTGTGGGTGTCTGTGTATCTCTGTGGGTGTCTTTGGGTGTCTATGGGTGTCTATGTGTCTCTATGTGTGTCTGTGGGTATCTCTATGGGTGTCTATGTGTCTCTGAGAGTGTCTGTGGGTATCTCTATGTGTCTCTATGGGTGTCAATATATCTCTATGGGTGTCTATGTGTCTCTATGGGTGTCTATGTGTCTCTATGGGTGTCTATGTATCTCTATGGGTGTTTATGTGTGTCTGTTGGTGTCTATGTGTCTCTGTGGGTCTCTATGTGTCTCTGTGTGTGTCTGTGGGTATCTATGGGTGTCTGTGGGTCTCTATGGGTGTCTGAGTGTCTCTATGGGTGTCTATGTGTCTCTATGGGTGTCTATGTGTCTCTATGCGTGTCTATGTGTCTCTATGGGTGTCTTTGTGTCTCTATGGGTGTCTATGTGTCTATGTGTCTCTATGTGTCTCTATGGGTGTCTGTGGGTGTCTGTGGGTGTCTATGTGTCTCTATGTGTCTCTGTGGGTGTCTATGTGTCTCTGTCGGTGTCTGTGGGTGTCTATGGGTGTCTATGTGTCTCTATGGGTGTCTATGTGTCTCTATGGGTGTCTATGTGTCTCTGTGGGTGTCTGTGGGTCTCTATGAGTGTCTATGTGTCTCTATGGGTGTATCTGTGGGTGTCTATGAGTGTCTAAGTGTCTCTATGGGTGTCTATGTGTCTCTATGGGTGTCTATGTGTCTCTGTGGGTGTCTATGTGTCTCTATGGGTGTCTATGTGTCTCTATGGGTATCTGTAGGTGTCTATGTCTCTCTGTGGGTGTCTATGTGTCTCTATGGGTGTCTATGTGTCTCTGTGGGTGTCTATGTGTCTCTATGGGTGTCTATGTGTCTCTGTGGGTCTCTATGTGTCTCTATGGGTGTCTATGTGTCTCTGTGGGTGTCTGTGGGTCTCTATGAGTGTCTATGTGTCTCTATGGGTGTCTCTGTGGGTCTCTATGAGTGTCTATGTGTCTCTATGGGTGTCTATGTGTCTCTATGGGTGTCTATGTGTCTCTGTGGGTGTCTATGTGTCTCTATGGGTGTATATGTGTCTCTATGGGTGTCTATGTGTCTCTATGGGTGTCTATGTGTCTCTATGTGTCTCTATGGGGGTCTATGTGTCTCTATGTGTCTCAATGGGTGTCTGTGGGTGTCTGTGGGTGTCTGTGAGTGTCTATGGGTGTGTGTGGGTCTCTATGTGTCTCTATGGATGTCTCTGGGTCTCTATGGGTGTCTATGTGTCTCTGTGAGTGTCTATGTGTCTCTATGGGTGTCTGTGTGTCTATGTGTCTCTGTGAGTGTCTATGTGTCTCTATGGTGGTCTATGTGTCTCTTTGTGTCTCTATGGGTGTCTATGTGTCTCTGTGGGTGTCTGTGGGTGTCTGTGAGTGTCTATGGGTGTGTGTGGGTCTCTATGGGTGTCTATGTGTCTCTGTGAGTGTCTATGTGTCTCTATGGGTGTCGGTGGGTGTCTATGTGTCTCTATGACAGATGTAGAGATACATATGAAAGACAAAGATCCCCCAGGTAGCCTCTAGCAGGCTGTAGGGGCAAGTGCTGTTAGTAGCGAGTAGCAGCACCTACACACACAGACAAAGATCCCTCAGGTAGCCTCTAGCAGGCTGTAGGGGCAAGCGCTGTTAGTGGTCAGTAGCAGCACCTACACACAGACAAAGATCCCCCAGGTAGCCTCTAGCAGGCTGTAGGGGCAAGTGCTGTGAGTAGCGAGTAGCAGCACCTACCCTCACACAGACAGAGATCCCCCAGGTAGCCTCTAGCAGGCTGTAGGGGCAAGTGCTGTAAGTAGCAAGTCGCAGCACCTACACACAGACAAAGATCCCCCAGGTAGCCTCTAGCAGGCTGTAGGGGCAAGTGCTGTTAGTAGCGAGTAGCAGCACCTACACACACAGACAAAGATCCCCCAGCTAGCCTCTAGCAGGCTGTCGGGGCAAGTGCTGTTAGTAGCGAGTAGCAGCACCTATACACACAGAGACAAAGATCCCCCAGGTAGCTTCTAGCAAGCTGCAGGGGCAAGTGCTGTTAGTAGCGAGTAGCAGCACCTACACACACACAGAGGGGGTGGGTGGCTATCAGCACCACGCCCGGCCGCCTTTGTCTCTCCCCCAGTGTTGGCGATGTTCACTACACACCACAGCTACACCAGACACTCAGTTGAGGCTGAGTCGACCTAGGGGAGGCCCAGGACCGGTTCAGATAATCGCTGTCACTGGCGGTGGTGGTGGCCGTGAGCGGGAATTGAACTCAGGTCTCCCTGGGTTAGTAGCGCAGCGCTAACCACTGCACCACCACTCCTCACATGGAGAGACCCACAGAGACCCATAGAGACCCACAGAGTGACCCATAGAGACCCACAGAGACCCACAGTGACCCATAGAGACACACAGAGACCCACAGACACTCATAGAGACCCACACAGCGACCCATAGAGACCCACAGAGACTCATAGAGACACACAGAGACCCACAGAGACGCATAGAGACCCACAGTGACCCATAGAGACACACAGAGACCCACAGTGACCCATAGAGACACACAGAGACCCACAGAAACTCATAGACTCATAGAGACCCATAGAGACCCACAGAGACCAATAGAGACCCACAGAGTGACCCATAGAGACCCACAGAGACCCACAGTGACCCATAGAGACACACAGAGACCCACAGAGACTCATAGAGACCCATACAGCGACCCATAGAGACCCACAGAGACTCATAGAGACACACAGAGACCCACAGAGACGCATAGAGACCCACAGTGACCCATAGAGATACACAGAGACCCACAGAGACTCATAGAGACCCACACAGCGACCCATAGAGACCCACAGAGACTCATAGAGACACTCACTGAAACTCATAGCGACCCACAGCGACTCATAGAGACTCATAGAGACACACAGAGTGACCCATAGAGACACACAGAGACTCATAGAGACCCACATAGTGACCCATAGAGACACACAGAGACTCATAGAGACCCACAGAGTGACCCATAGAGACCCACAGAGACCCACAGTGACCCATAGAGACACACAGAGACCCACAGAGACTCATAGAGACCCACACAGAGACCCATAGAGACACACAGAGACTCATAGAGACACTCACAGAAACTCATAGAGACACACAGAGACCCACAGAGACTCAAAGAGACCCACACATAGACCCATAGAGACCCACAGAGACTCATAGAGACCCACATAGACTCATAGAGACTCATAGAGACACACAGAGACTCATAGAGACCCACAGAGTGACCCATAGAGACACACAGAGACTCATAGAGACTCATAGAGACACACAGAGACTCATAGAGACCCACAGAGTGACCCATAGAGACACACAGAGACTCATAGAGACTCACATAAACTCATAGAGACCCACAGAGACTCATAGAGACCCACAGAGACTCATAGAGACACACAGAGACCCACAGACACACACAGAGACCCATAGACACCCATAGAGACCCATAGAGACTCACAGAGACCGACACAGTGACCCATAGAGACCCACAGAGTTCATAGTTTCATTTCATAGTTTCATAGTTTTATTTATTTGGTATAGCCCTGTGAGCCATACGGCTCTTCTAGATTTAAAGCTTTCGTGACTGCTAGGATCCATACTCTTTGGTTCTATTCGGTAAAGTCGCGTAGGTAAAAAATAAAACAACAATAATCACGACGTTTCGGCCACAACACAAGCGGCCTTCATCAGGTGAAGGGATCAGGCTGTCTCGAGGACAGCGCCATACGGCTCTTGAATCGGAGTGCAACCACGACAAACCAAAAAAACTAAAAACACTAACAAGAAAAACATCTTAAAGTGAAATTTGCGTGTTGACTGTGCAAAACAGAATATCCATGAGAAAAAAAAACATCAAAATATTCTTGTACAAGCACCGTACACCACCAACGCTGCGTGCAAGAAATCCCAGTGGGATGCAAATAAAACAACAACACCAACAACCACAACCACAACAAGAAAACTTTGAGTATGAAAGCTTTCGTGACAGCGTAAAGTTACTCATTGCTTTTTTTCGGTACAGTCACGTGGGCAGGAAGACAATAAAATTATATTAAAACGAAAAACAACAATCACGACGTTTCGATCACAACGTGAGCGATCTTCATCGGGTGTCAAGAGCGAATCACGGGAGGTAAATACAAACACAAGAAGATGGAGAGACGAGAATTCAACAAATCTGACAAAACATTACGTGAAGCCACATCCAGTCAGGCCAACAACACAGCTAGACACTTCCTGGCGGACCACGAATTTCAGAAGAGTGTTAAATTTCGTGTTCAACCTTTGGATTGCGCATAGCAGCATAGATAGAATGTAAGATGTGCCATTTTTTGAGGTGTATATGTATTTCTACTGACCGTGTACCTCGTATTTTTCATCCTATCTATGCTGCTATGTGCAATCCGAAGGTTGAACACGAAATTTAACGCTCTTCTGAAATAACGTGGTCCGCCAGGAAGTGTCTAACTGTGTTGTTGGCCTGACTGGATGTGGCTTCACGTAATGTTTTGTCAGATTTGTTGAATTCTCGTCTCTCATCTTTTTGTTGTGTTTGCATTCCGGGATTTGTTCTTGACACCTGATGAAGATCGCTTGCATTGTGATCGAAACGTCGTGATTGGTATTTAAAAATATGATTTTATTGTATTTCTACATACGTGACTTTACCGAAAAAATCAATGAGTAATTTTATGCAGTCACGAAAGCTTGAATACTTTACTATCACACTTCTACGGGGAAGTTACCGTTGTAATTATGTGTAAGATGTGCCCTTTTTTGAGCTGCCGTTTTGTATTTACAAGAGGTGGTCATTTGTTGAGCTGCCGTTTTGTATTTACAAGAGGTGGTCCTTTTATGTGCTGCCCCCTCTCTCTCTCTCCCTGTCCGTCTTTCCTCCCTCCTTACCTCTTGGTGGACTTGCTTATGTATTTCTACTGACTGTGTACCTCGTATTTTTCATCCTATCTATGCTGCTATGTGCAATCCAAAGGTTGAACACGAAATGTAACACTCTTCTGAAATTCGTGGTCCGCCAGGAAGTGTCTAACTGTGTTGTTGGCCTGACTGGATGTGGCTTCACGTAATGTTTTGTCAGATTTGTTGAATTCTCGTCTCTCCATCTTCTTGTGTTTGTATTTACCTCCCGTGATTCGTTCTTGACACCTGATGAAGATCGCTCGCGTTGTGATCGAAACGTCGTGATTGTTGTTTTTCGTTTTAATATAATTTTATTGTCTTTCTAAACACGTGACTTTACCGAAAAACCCAATGAGTAAGACAACTTAGATTAAGGCCGTCAGTCTAACTCCGTACTACAATAAACAAAAACATGGCCAAACCAAAAAACTTTTAGAAATCACCAAAATAAAGCCATAAATGCAATGTAACAGTGATCACAGGAACTGTGACCGAATTTTTAACAGTAAACTACATAAATAACATGTAACACCAAATCCTAGAGCCATAGCTGGCTGCATGAGTTACTCCACAAACAACAGGAGCATCAGTCGGAGTATCACATTTTTCAATGCACCTTTAAGATCAGCACGCTAAATCAAAATACAGATCATACTTTGCAGCGGTCATCCGGAGCGAAACATTTTATTTTATTTTAGGCCACTGAATAGCAGCGGCAGCTAGGGGTGTACAACTCCTCTAGAGCAGTTTTGAGAGAACTCATTGGTAGCGATTCAAGTCGCAGTTTATTGGCAATAGCATTCCAGACCCTGGGGGCATCAATAGCAAAGGCCCTTCCTCCAGTTTTTGTACGGCAATAGGGAATGTGAAGCTGGTAAATGAGCGAAGACCTGAGGTTAAATTTGTTCTTTGAAACAGAGAGGAGATCCAGCAGCAGGTAAAGTCTGCGGATTTTTTTGTAAGCACATCGTGAATCAATAAGATCCGGTGCACAAGCCGTCGAACATTCAGAGATGTTAAGTTTGACCCAATGTAGAGATCACAGTGGTGAGTCCTATATGGGCAGTTCAACGCAAATCTTAAGGCCGAGTGATAGATGGAATCAAGCTTCTTCAGTACAGTACGTTGGGGCTGATTTATACACGATGTCACAGGAGTCAAGTAGAGGCAGTATGGTAGCTTTTATCAATTCCAAACGGAACATTGGGGGGAAGCAGTGCTTGTGTCGATACAGAAAACTAATTTTTATTTTTGTCTTTTTACCAATATATTCAATGTGATCTTCAAAACTCAGTTTTGAATCCAGGATGACCCCAAGATACTTATAGATCTTGACTTGCTCTATTTGACAATTATTTAAGGAATGTAATTGGGGAAAAATAATTTCCTGCTTTAGTCCCGGTGAGAAGCATAGCACCTTGGTTTTGGAGGTATTCAGGACTAGTTTAAGAGCAACTAGCTGATGTTGTAGTTTGTTGAAATCACCCTGGAGCTTAGCAATCACGTCATCCGGAGAGCGGCCAGCAGTGATCAGTATCGTGTCATCTGCAAAAATATTTACCCTGGAATGATCCGGTTCAGTGCCCAAGTCATTGACGTAAAGAGAGAACAAGAGGGGGCCGAGGATGGAACCCTGTGGAACCCCTTTTGTTATCTTAACTATGTTTGACCTCCAACCATCTGTGAATACAGTTTGGGTGCGAGAAAAGAGGTAATTTTGTAACCATTGTACAGTGATCTCGGAAAAACCGAGGCAACTTAGTTTACTAAGCAGGCTGTTGTGGTCTACTGTATCAAAAGCTTTGGACAGGTCAAGAAAAAGACAGGCGCAGTACTGCTTATTATCAAGGCTATTGTAAATTTGATTCAAAGAGTCTAATGCAGCAGATGTGGTGCTGTATTTTTTACGGAACCCAGATTGTTTTAGATGTAGTAGATTGTTGGTGGACAGGAAACTGCTAATTTGGTAGTTCAATAATTTTTCAAAAATTTTCATCAACGGGGACAAAGTTGAGATAGGTCGGTAGTTATTTGGATCATCTTTAGGGCCCCCTTTGTGAAGTGGACGGACATAGGAATGTTTACATTCTCGAGGAACTGATGCTTCTTTGATGGACAGGTTGAAAATATGGGCTATAGGTTTGTATATTAGGTGACCAACAGTTAGCAGAGCAAAGACGGGAAAACTATCCGCTCCGGTAGAGGAGGACCCTTTGAGGTAGGATAGCTGTTTCAGAACATTACTTTCGTGGATTGGCTGGAAACTAAATTCGTTTAATGTTTGGACAGGGGTGTAGGGATTTGCATGAGCAGGGGTGACTCCCAAAACATTATCAAGAAGATTACCGCCTTCAGAAAAACGAAGGTTACAATTATGAGGCCTTTGCCAGTAACAAGATATGGTAATAGGTTCTACCCTTTTAACTGGCAAAAAAAACTGACACCTTTATTCAAGGCATCATGTCTGCAATAACCACAACACAAGCAGTCAAAATGCAAACAAAAGAGGTAACTCTGATAATAATAATAATGATATTGGCACTGTCCTTGAATTTGATTGGTCCACACCAGAGACGGCTTTTCTTAGAGCCCTTTAGTCTCCATTGGTGTTGGACCAGAAGACGCCAAAAGGCGTACAACTCAAAAAACAGTGCACTATCAGAGTATTGAGGGCTCGGGGTGAGCATTTACATTATGAGACCTCCTTTGCCAGTAACAAGATATAGTCTTGTGGTCCAACACCAGTGGAGACTAAAGGGCTCTAAGAAAAGCCGTCTCGGAGTGTGGACCAATCAAATTCAAGGACAGTGCCAATATTATTATTATCAGAGTTGCCTCTTTTGTTTGCATTCTGACTGCTTGTGTTGTGGTTATTGCAAACATGACGCCTTGAATAAAGGTGTCAGTTTTTGTGCCAGTTAAAAGGGTAAAACCTATTACTATGAGGTTAAAATTGTCAACTATTTTTTTGGGATCTGAAAAATGTTCCCCATTTCGGTTAAGCTCAACGGGCAGATTGTCTGTTTTGGATGCCTTTTCGATACATTTGATTGTTTTCCAGAACATTCTGGCATTTCCATGTGATTCCAGGAAGAGTGGAATTGAAATAGGCATTTTTTGCATGCCACATATTTTTTTGACGCATCTATTCCTTAAAATCTTGTATTCTAGCCAGTCACTGACCAAATTACTTTTGTGAGCACATGCCCAAGCCTTGCCCCTAGTTTTCATGAGCTTCGTAATCAAAGGATCATAGAGACACACAGAGACCCATAGAGACTCATAGACTCATAGAGACCCGCAGAGTGACCCATAGAGACACACAGAGACTCATAGAGACCCACAGAGATTCATAGAGACCCACAGATGACCCGTAGAGACCCACAGAGACTCATAGAGACACCCAGAGACCCACACAGTGACCCATAGAGACCCATAGAGACTCATAGAGACACACAGAGACCCACAGAGACTCATAGAGACACACAGAGACCCACACAGTGACCCATAGAGACCCACAGAGTCTCAAAGAGACCCACACAGTGACCCATAGAGACCCACAGAGACTCATAGAGACCCACAGAGACCCACACAGTGACCCATAGAGACCCACAGAGACTCATAGAGATACACAGAGTGACCCATAGAGACACACAGAGACCCATAGAGACACACAGAGACCCACAGAGACCCATAGAGACCCACAGAGACCCATAGAGACACACAGAGACCCACAGAGACCCATAGAGACTCATAGAGACTCATATAGACACACAGAGACCCATAGAGACACACAGAGACCCATAGAGACTCATAGAGACCCACAGAGACTCACAGAGACTCATAGAGACACACAGAGACCCATAGAGACTCATAGAGACACACAGAGACCCACAGAGACTCATAGAGACACACAGAGACCCACAGAGACCCATAGAGACTCATAGAGACACACAGAGACCCATAGAGACACACAGAGACCCATAGAGACTCATAGAGATTCATAGAGACACACAGAGACCCATAGAGACACACAGAGACCCACAGAGACTCATAGAGACACACAGAGACCCACAGAGACCCATAGAGACTCATAGAGACACACAGAGACCCATAGAGACACACAGAGACCCATAGAGACTCATAGAGACACACAGAGACCCACAGAGACCCATAGAGACTCATAGAGACTCATAGAGACCCATAGAGACACACAGAGACCCATAGAGACTCATAGAGACCCACAGAGACTCACAGAGACTCATAGAGACACACAGAGACCCATAGAGACACACAGAGACCCATAGAGACACACAGAGACCCATAGAGACTCATAGAGACACACAGAGACCCATAGAGACTCATAGAGACCCACACAGTGACGTCACCTCTTAATCACCGCGTCCCACCCCACCCCTCCCCACCCCCGCCCCCACCACCTCAATCCCCCCTCCACCCCCCACCCCCACCCCTCCATCACAACCCCCCCCACCCCACCCCACCCCCGCGCGCATGCGCAGTGCAAAGCGGCGCGATGGCTGCCCGCAGCCATGTGCAGGATCCTAACGACCGCCGCCTGAGGCCTGTCTACGGTAACGGGGGTCGCGCGCGCGGTCTGCCGCGCCGGGAGGTAGCGGCGGTAGCGGCGGCGGCGGCGGCGCTACCGCGACATCTCTCGGGCACGAGCGGGGCTGCCACTCGGCTCACTCGCACAGCCACCACCCCCGCCCCGCGAGCTTAGAGCGTCCAACCCCGTAAACCGAGGGGGTAGGGTGGGGGGGGGGGGTGCTCGACTAGCGGGGCCCCGGTGGTGCGGTGGGGGGGGAGGCGGCCGGCGGATCCAGGAAAGGCCGTAGGCTGAGGCCTAAGGGACCGTGGTCTCGTTGGCTGCAGACTTTAGTTTGTGATGGTGTGAGACGGGGTTGGGTTTGTAAATGGCCATACTTCACCAGTCCGGTCACCCGCGCGCGCGCGTGTGTGTGTGGTTGGGTAGAATGTGTGGGTGGTGGGGTGGCTGGGAGGGGAGCGGTGGGGCAGCGGTTAGCGGTTAGCGCTACGAACCCGGGTCTCTGTCTCTGTGTGTCTCTGTAGATCTCTATGGGTCTCTATGAGTCTCTGTGTGTCTCTGTAGGTCTCTATGGGTCTCTATGGGTCTCTGTGTGTCTCTGTGTGTCTCTATAGATCTCTATGGGTCTCTGTGTGTCTCTATAGATCTCTATAGATCTCTATGGGTCTCTATGGGTCTCTGTCTCTGTGTGTCTCTGTAGATCTCTATGGGTCTCTATGGGTCTCTGTGTGTCTCTGTAGGTCTCTATGGGTCTCTATGGGTCTCTGTGTGTCTCTGTGTGTCTCTATAGATCTCTAAGGGTCTCTGTGTGTCTCTATAGATCTCTATAGATCTCTATGGGTCTCTATGGGTCTCTGTCTCTGTGTGTCTCTGTAGATCTCTATGGGTCTCTATGGGTCTCTGTGTGTCTCTGTGTGTCTCTGTGTGTCTCTGTAGGTCTCTGTAGGTCTCTATGGGTCTCTAGATCTCATTGGGTCTCTGTGTGTCTCTGTAGGTCTCTATGGGTCTCTATGGGTCTCTAGATCTCATTGGGTCTCTGTGTGTCTCTGTAGATCTCTATGGGTCTCTGTGTGTCTCTGTGTGTCTCTATAGATCTCTATGGGTCTCTGTGTGTCTCTGTGTGTCTCTATAGATCTCTATGGGTCTCTGTGTGTCTCTGTGTGTCTCTATAGATCTCTATGGGTCTCTATGGGTCTGTAGATCTCTATGGGTCTCTATGGGTCTCTGTGTGTCTCTGTAGGTCTCTATGGGTCTCTATGGGTCTCTAGATCTCAGTGGGTGTCTGTGTGTCTCTGTGTGTCTCTATGGGTCTCTATGGGTCTCTGTGTGTCTCTGTAGGTCTCTATGGGTCTCTGTGTGTCTCTGTAGGTCTCTATGGGTCTCTAGATCTCAGTGTGTCTCTGTGTGTCTCTGTAGGTCTCTGTAGGTCTCTATGGGTCTCTATGGGTCTCTGGATCTCCGTGGATCTCAGTGTGTCTCTGTGTGTCTCCATATATCTCTATGGGTCTCTATGGGTCTCTATGGGTCTCTGTAGGTCTCTATGGGTCTCTATGGGTCTCTATGGGTCTCTGGATCTCTGTGAGTCTCTGTAGGTCTCTATGGGTCTCTATGGGTCTCTATGGGTCTCTATGGGTCTCTGTAGGTCTCTATGGGTCTCTATGGGTCTCTGTAGGTCTCTGTAGGTCTCTATGGGTCTCTATGGGTCTCTGGATCTCCGTGGATCTCAGTGTGTCTCTGTGTGTCTCCATATATCTCTATGGGTCTCTATGGGTCTCTATGGGTCTCTGTAGGTCTCTATGGGTCTCTATGGGTCTCTATGGGTCTCTGGATCTCTGTGAGTCTCTGTAGGTCTCTATGGGTCTCTATGGGTCTCTATGGGTCTCTATGGGTCTCTGTGTGTCTCTGTAGGTCTCTATGGGTCTCTATGGGTCTGTGGATCTCAGTGGGTGTCTATGGGTCTCTATAGATCTCTATGGGTCTCTATGGGTCTCTATGGGTCTCTATGGGTCTCTATGGGTCTCTATGGGTCTCTATGGGTCTCAGTGGGTCTCTGTGTCTCTGTAGATCTCTGTGGATCTCAGTGGATCTCAGTGGGTCTCTGTGGGTCTCTGTAGGTCTCTATGGGTATCTATGGGTCTCTATGGGTCTCTATGGGTCTCTATGGGTCGTGTTTTAGTTTTGTTTGTTGTGGTTGCACCCAATTCAAGAGCCGAATGGCTCACAGCGCTATACCAAAAATAAATAATATGAAACTGAAAACTGAGTCTCTATGGGTTTCTGGGTCAATGGGAGTCTCTCTGTGGATTTCTATGGGTCTCTATGGTGATCTGTGGGTCTCTGTGTGGGTCTCTATGCGGGGAGTGGTGGTGCAGTGGTTAGCGCTGCACTACTAACCCAGATAGACCCTAGTTCGATTCCCGCTCACGGCCGCCACCACCACCACCAGTGACAGCGATTATCTGAACCGGTCCTGGGCCTCCCCTAGGTCGACTCAGCCTCAACTGAGTAGCTGGTGTAGCTGTGGTGTGTAGTGAACATCGCCAGCACTGGGGGAGAGACAAAGGCGGCCGGGCGTGGTGCTGGGGGATCTTTGTGTGTGTGTGTAGGTGCTGCTACTCGCTACTAACAGCACTTTCCCCTACAGCCTGCTAGAGGCTACCTGGGGGATCTTTGTGTGTGTGGGTGCTGCTACTCGCTACTCACAGCACTTGCCCCTACAGCCCTGCTAGAGGCTACCTGGGGGATCTTTGTGTGTGTGGGTGCTGCTACTCGCTACTAACAGCACTTGCCCCTACAGCCCGCTAGAGGCTACCTGGGGGATCTTTGTCTGTGTGTGTAGGTGCTGCTACTCGCTACTAACAGCACTTGCCCCTACAGCCTGTTACAGGCTATACGGGGGATCTTTGTGTGTGAGTGTGTAGGTGTGTGCGTGCGTGAGTGGGTAGGTGAATGAATGGGTGGGTGAGTGAGTGTGTGAGTGTATCAGCGAGTCAGTGTGTCAGTGAGTGTGTCGGTGAGTGTGTCGGTGAGTGGGTGAGTGAGTGTGTACGTGAGGGGGTGGGAGAGTTTCAGTAAGTGTGTCAGTAAGTGTGTCAGTGAGTGTGAGTGAGTGGGTGAGTGTATGAGTGAGTCAGTGGGTCAATGTGTGAGTGAGTGTGTATTTGGGTGGGTGGGTGAGTGAGTCAGTGTGTCAGTGAATGGGTGAGTGAGTGGGTGTGTGTGTGAGAGTGTGAGTGAGTGAGTGGGTGGGGTGTGTGTGAGAGTATGTGAGAGTGTGAGTGAGTGGGTGGGTGTGTGGGGTGTATGTGTGTGAGAGTCTGAGAGTGTGTGTGAGTGAGTGGGTTTGGGTGTGGGGTGTGTGAGTGTCTGAGAGTGTGAGTGAGTGGGTGGGTGTGTGGGGTGTGTGAGTATGTGAGAGTGTGGGTGGGTGTGTGGGGTGTGTGAGTATGTGAGAGTGTTTGTGGGTGGGTGTGTGGGGTGTGTGAGTATGTGAGAGTGTGAGGGAGTGAGTGGGTGTGTGTGTATGTGACAGTGTGTGTGAGTGGGTTGGTGTGTGGGGTGTGTGTGTATGTGAGAGTGTGTGTGAGTGGGTTGGTGTGTGGGGGGTGTGAGTATGTGAGAGTGTGAGTGAGTGTGTGGGGTGTGTGTGTATGTGAGAGTGTGTGTGAGTGGGTGGGTGTGTGGTGTGTGTGTGTATGTGAGAGTGTGAGTGAGTGGGTGGGTGTGTGGCGTGTATGTGTGTGAGTGTCTGAGAGTGTGAGTGAGTGGGTGGGTGTGTGAGTATGTGAGAGTGTGTGTGAGTGGGTGTGTGGGGTGTGTGAGTGTGTGAGAGTGTGAGTGAGTGGGTGTGTGGGGTGTGTGAGTATGTGACAGTGTGAGTGAGTGGGTGGGGTGTATGTGTGTGAGTGTCTGAGAGTGTGAGTGAGTGGGTGGGTGTATGTGTGTGAGAGTATGTGAGAGTGTGAGTGAGTGGGTGGGTGTGTGGGGTGTGTGAGTATGTGAGAGTGTGTGTGGGTGTGTGGGGTGTGTGAGTATGTGACAGTGAGTGGGTGGGTGTGTGGTGTGTGTGAGAGTATGTGACAGTGTGAGTGGGTGTGTGTGAGAGTATGTGAGAGTGTGAGTGAGTGGGTGGGGTGTGTGTATGTGAGAGTATGTGTGAGTGGGTGGGTGTGTGGGGTGTGTGAGTATGTGAGAGTGTGTGTGAGTGGGTGTGTATGAGAGTGTGTGTGAGTGGGTGTGTGTGTGTGTGTATATGTGAGAGTGTGTGAGTGGGTGGGTGTGAGAGTGTGTGTGAGTGTGTTGGTTGTGTGGGGTGTGTGTGAGAGTATGTGTGAGTGGGTGGGGTGTGTGTGAGAGTATGTGAGAGTGTGTGTGAGTGGGTGGGTGTATGGGGGAGTATGTGAGAGTGTGTGTGAGTGGGTGTGTGTGAGAGTATGTGAGAGTGTGTGAGTGGGTGGGTGTGTGTGAGAGTATGTGAGAGTGTGTGTGAGTGGGTGTGTGTGAGAGTGTGTGTGAGTGGGTGTGTGTGTGTGTGTATGTGAGAGTGTGTGTGAGTGTGTGTGTGAGTATGTGAGAGTGTGTGTGAGTGGGTGTGTGTGTGTGTGAGAGTGTGTGTGAGTGTGTGTGTGTGAGTGTATGTGAGAGTGTGTGTGAGTGTGTGTGTGAGTGTATGTGAGAGTGTGTGTGAGTGTGTGTGTGAGTATGTGAGAGTGTGTGTGAGTGGGTGTGTGTGTGAGTATGTGAGAGTATGTGTGAGTGGGTGAGAGTGTGTGTGGGGTGTGTGTGAGAGTGTATGTGAATGTGTGGGGTGTGTGTGTATGTGAGAGTGTGTGTGTGAGTATGTGAGAGTGTGTGTGAGTGGGTGTGTCAGTGTGTGTATGTGAGAGTATGTGAGTGGGTGGGTGTGCGGGGGGTGCTTTGGCGATGCTGATGATGCGGCACATTCATTGATGAGACTCGGGGTAGAGTCGGGTTTGACTCATTCACGCCCCACAGCTGTGCCAGTGCATTAGCTCCGTCTGCCATTGTGTGTCAGTGTGTGTGTGTGTCAGTGTGTGTGTGTGTCAGTGTGTGTGTGTCAATGTGTCAATTTGTGTGTGTCAGTGTGTGTGTGTGTCAGTGTGTATCAGTGTGTCAGTGTGTGTGTGTCAGTGTGTGTGTGTCAGTGTGTGTCAGTTTCTGTGTGTCAGTGTGTGTCAGTGTCTGTCAGTGTGTGTGTGTCAGTGTGTGTCAGTGTGTGTGTGTCAGTTTGTGTGTGTCAGTGTGTGTGTCAGTGTGTGTCAGTGTGTGTGTCAGTGTGTGTGTGTGTCAGTGTGTGTGTCAGTGTGTGTGTCAGTGTGTGTGTGTCTTTGTGTGTCACTGTGTGGGGAGCGATAGTGTAGTGGTTAGCACTACGCTGCGCTATGAACCTGGCGACCCGGGTTCGATTCCCGCTCACGGCCAACACCGGTGACGATTATCTGAACCGGTCCCGGGCCTCCCCTAGGTCGACTCAGCCTGAAATGAGAACCTGGTGCGGTGTGTAAACATCGCCACTGGGGAGACAAAGGCGGCCGGGCGTGGTGCTGGTAGCCACCCACCCCCTCGTGTACCGTTACCGGCCTTCATAGGTGGTGCTCGCTAACAGCACTTGCCCCTACAGTCTGTTAAGGCTGCGCGGGGGATCTTTGTCTTCCCCGTTGGTTCCAGACGGCAACACTGTGGTGAGCAGTGCCTTGGGGGGGGGGAGGGCAAACTGAGATTCGCCTTTCCCTTCATGGCGTCTGTGACCACCACAGCGGCCAAACGGGGGCTCTGGATGGGTGCGAGGAGCTGGTAACACCTCCACCAAACCACAAAACACTAAAAATATCAAACGAAATTTGTGCTGGAGGCCCCCGGGGGGACAGCCGTCTATGACGTCTCCTGGCCAAACCCCAATTGGCGGAGCCAGGAGAAATGAATCTCAACCCTCGGGGCTCCTCCAGAAACAACGAAAAACCACTACGGGTGGCCACGTGGAATGTTCGAACGCTCACAGCGGAGGAGAGGCTGCCGCTCTCTCTGTCGGGAGCTGGACCGGTACCGCCTGGATCTCTGTGGCATTCAGGAGGTCCGGTGGACCGGTTCTGGCTCCTGCCACCATGAGGGGTGGACAGTCCTCTACTCGGGGCAGCAGACTGCCAAACAACAGGGTGTGGCTCTGAACAAAAGAATGAAGGGGGCGTGGGAGCGTGGCGGTGAGGTGTGGGAAGCTGTAAGTCCCAGGCTACTTTGGGCTCGCCTTCCCATCAACCAGAGGCGAGGAGTGGTGGTCGTAGTTACTTATGCCCCCACCGAAGACGAACATCCATGGAAGGATGCAGGCAAGGCAGTTGTGGAGAGAGTGGAGAGTTTCCCATACCTGGGCAGTGTGCTCATGACCGGCTCCGGTTTGATAGCAGAGGTCTCACTCTGAATCAGTCGAGCGGCAATATCTTTTCATCGGTTGCGTAACGCTGTGTGGAAGCTACCTGGTCTGTCGCTCCGCACTAAGCTTCAGGTCTTCTCGGCCACGGTCATTCCCTCCCTTCTCTACGCTTGCGAAACGTGGACCCCCCTGATGGAACATCCTCGCCGGTTAGAAACATTTAGGCTGGCCTGCCTACGATCCATCCTGGGTTTAACCAGACTGGATTGTGTGAGCTCACAAATCCTTGAAAGATCTGGGCAAGGTCCCATCGGTGAGCTCCTCCGGCAGGCAAGGCTGTGATGGCTGGGTCATGTAGCCTGCATGCCCAGCCACCGCATGCCGAAACAGCTTTTGTTCGTCCGGATCGAGGGGGCTAAACGGGCGCGGCACGGGCTAGAGAAGAGATGGAGTGATGTGGTACAGGAGGTCGTGGAGCTGAGTGGACTTGCCGATGACTGGTACCAGCGGTGTCAAGATCGGCCTCTGTGGAGGAGGCTCATGAAGGATGCTACTGGGCAGTTGGAGGCAGTCGCCCTCCAACAACAACGGAGGGCGGAGGAGCGACGCTCACAACAGCGAGCGGAGCGCCGGGTGGCTAAAGCACAGCAGGTTGGCACAGTAGGGGGCACAGGTGGTGCATCAGCCACTCATCTCAGTCAGTCGACCCGTGGCACCTGGGTCTGCCCCGTGACCTCCTGCCAGCGGGCGTTCGACACTTCACGTGGCCTCAGCGTGCACCTAGCCTGGCACGGGCGTCGTGGTGACGTCACCGCCGCTTAGTGGCGAATGGCGGTTGTTGTTGTGTGTGTCACTGTGTGTGTGTCTGTGTGTGTGTGTCACTGTGTGTCCGGGTGTGAGAGTGTTCAATTCACGCTCACACCGGTGACGATTATCTGAAACGGTCTTGGGCCTCCTCTAGGTCGACTCAGTCTCAAATGAGTACCTGGTGTGGTGTGTAGTGAACATCGCCACTGGGGAGACAAAGGCGGCCGGGCGTGGTGGTGGCCACCCACCCCCTCGTGTGTGCCACACCGCCGGTAGCCTTCATAGGCGCTGCCGCTACTCGCTACTCACAGCACTTGCCCCTACAGCCTGCTAGAGGCTACCTGGGGGATCTTTGTCTGTGTGTGTGTAGGTGCTGCTACTCGCTACTAACAGCACTTGCCCCTACATCCTGCTAGAGGCTACCTGGGGGATCTTTGTGTGTGTGTAGGTGCTGCTACTCGCTACTAACAGCACTTGCCCCTACATCCTGCTAGAGGCTACCTGGGGGATCTTTGTGTGTGTGTAGGTGCTGCTACTCGCTACTAACAGCACTTGCCCCTACAGCCCTGCTAGAGGCTACCTGGGGGGTCTTTGTCTGTGTGTGTGTAGGTGCTGCTACTCGCTAGTAACAGCACTTGCCCCTACAGCCCTGCTAGAGGCTACCTGGGGGATCTTTGTCTGTGTGTGTAGGTGCTGCTACTCGCTAGTAACAGCACTTGCCCCTACAGGTTGCTAGAGGCTACCTGGGGGATCTTTGTCTGTGTCTGTGTAGATTACCTGGACAATGCAAACAACAAGATGGCCATCCAACAGGCGGACCGCGTCCTCAAGAAACACAGAGACCTACACTGTGCCAAGGTGCACACACACACACAGTCACACACACACACACACAGTCACACACACACAGTCACACACACACACACAGTCACACACACACAGTCACACACACATACACACAGTCACACACACCTACACACAGTCACACACATACACCTACACACACACAGTCACACACCTACATACACACACAGTCACACACACACACAGTCACACACACACACCTACACACACACAGTCACACACACACCTACACACACACAGTCACACACACCTACACACACACACACACAGTCACACACACACCTACACACACACACAGTCACACACACACACAGTCACACACCCACACCTACACACACACACAGTCACACACACACACCTACACACACACCTGCACACACACACACCTACACACACACACAGTCACACTCACACACCTACACACACACACACACCTACACACACACACCTAAACACACACACAGTCACACACACACCTACACACACACCTACACACACCTACACACACACACCTACACACACACACAGTCACACACACACACAGTCACACCTACACACACACACAGTCACACACACACCTACACACACCTACACACACACCTACACACACAGTCACACACACACACACACCTACACACACACAGTCACACACACCTACACACACCTACACACACACACAGTCACACACACACACCTACACACACACACAGTCACACACACACAGTCACACACCCGCACCTACACACACACACAGTCGCACACACACAGTCATACTCACACACCTACACACACACACACCTACACACACACACCTACACACACACCTACACACACACCTACACACACACACACCTACACACACACACACAGTCACACTCACACACCTACACACACACACACACCTACACACACACACCTACACACACACACCTACACACACCTACACACACCTACACACACACCTACACACACACGTACACACACACACGTACACACACACACCTACACACAACAACAACAACAACAACCGCCATTCGCCACTAAGTGGCGGTGACGTCACCACGACGCTTGTGCCAGGCTATGTGCACCCTGAGGCCACGTGAAGTGTCGAACGCCCGCTGGCAGGAGGTCACGGGGCAGACCCAGGTGCCACGGGTCGACTGACTGAGATGACTGGCTGATGCACCACCTGTGCCCCCTACTGTGCCAACCTGCTGTGCTTTAGCCACCCGGCGCTCCGCTCGCTGTTGTGAGCGTCGCTCCTCCGCCCTCCGTTGTTGTTGGAGGGCGACTGCCTCCAACTGCCCAGTAGCATCCTTCACGAGCCTCCTCCACAGAGGCCGATCTTGACACCGCTGGTACCAGTCATCGGCAAGTCCACTCAGCTCCACGTCCTCCTGTACCACATCACTCCATCTCTTCTCTAGCCCGTGCCGCGCCCGCTTAGCCCCCTCAATCCGGCCAAACAAAAGCTGTTTCGGCATGCGGTGGCTGGGCATGCGGGCTACATGACCCAGCCATCGCAGCCTTGCCTGCCGGAGGAGCTCACCGATGGGACCCTGCCCAGATCTTTCAAGGATTTGTGAGCTCCTCACACAATCCAGTCTGGTTAAACCCAGGATGGATCGTAGGCAGGCCAGCCTAAATGTTTCTAACCGGCGAAGATGTTCCATTAGGGGGGTCCACGTTTCGCAAGCGTAGAGAAGGGAGGGAATGACCGTGGCCGAGAAGACCTGAAGTTTAGTGCGGAGCGACAGACCAGGTAGCTTCCACACAGCGTTACGCAACCGATGAAAAGATATTGCCGCTCGACTGATTCGGAGTGAGACCTCTGCTGTTAAACTGGAGCCAGTCATAAGCACACTGCCCAGGTATGGGAAACTCTCCACTCTCTCCACAACTGCCCCATCACCGATTGGGAGTTGTGGGGGTGGAGTGTCCGATGGTACAAAATACCCAGGCAGGTGCTTAGTTTTGGTGGGGCTGATGGTAAGGCCCCACCTCTTAGTGGCACGCTCCAGTCTCAGCAGCAGCGTCTTCAACTCCTCCTCTGACTGAGCAGCTATTACCAAGTCATCAGCATACATAACGTGGTTGAGCAATAGGGAGCCATCCCTTGACCGCACCCGGGCATCGATTAGCCTCCCATTATATCTGTACCATATGGAGATTCCCCCGGTACAGCTATTGAAGGCTTCACGAACTACGTGGTCAAAATAGATGTTAAATAATGTGGGAGCCAGAGGACATCCCTGTCGCACCCCAAGGTGTACAGGGAATGGCTCTGACTCCCGGCCACGTAGTTTTACCCGGGCCCGCTCACCATCATGAAGGTCCTTAATGATCGTGAGCAGAGGGTCAGGTACTCCAAAAGCACGAAGAACGACCCAGAGCCCAGGCCTACTGATGGTATCATAGGCCTTGACCAGGTCAATAAAGCAGAGATGTAGGTCTTGTTGGAATTCCCTACACCTCTGCTGTAGCAGACGGACAGAAAATATGGCATCTGTGCAGGACCGCCCTTTCCTGAAACCACATTGGGGCTCCGCAAGCCTCTCCTCAGCGTGCCTGGCAAGGCGATGCTGAATAATCCTTGCCAGGACCTTTCCCGGCACACTGAGGAGTGAGATGCCCCTGTAGTTGTTACAGTCTGTGCGGTCCCCCTTCTTAAAAAGGGGGACCACCAGGGCATCCTTCCAATCCTGCGGAACCCGTCCAGTGGTCCAGACTGTTGTTATGATGTCATATAGGGCAGTCTGTGCACAAACGCCACCCTCCCTCAGCATTTCGCTTGGGAGATCATCTCTGCCCGCTGCCTTTCCTGGTCTCAGACTCCGTATCGCCTTCAATACTTCCTCAGCAGATGGCACCTCAGCCAGCCACTCACAGGGGGTGACTTCATCCAATATTTGAGGCACCGCAGCCTCAGCAGGGTCATCCTCACTTTGTGCCACGATGTTTTCCTGGCTGAGGGATTTTCCCTCC
Source organism: Petromyzon marinus (assembly GCF_048934315.1). NCBI lineage: Eukaryota > Metazoa > Chordata > Hyperoartia > Petromyzontiformes > Petromyzontidae > Petromyzon > Petromyzon marinus. The sequence goes on along the minus strand of NC_133749.1, from coordinate 1,664,702 downwards.
CCCAGGACCTCACAGAAATGCTCAGCAAATCTGCGAACCTGTTCCTGGGGGTCGGAAATTGGATCACCGTTTTTTCCCCTAACGATGGTAATAGGTGTGGCGCTGCAGGTTACTTTTTTGATGGAGTTAAATAGAGATTTGTGATCACGGGCCACTGAGGCAGACTCCATCTCCTCAGCAACCCGCGACCACCACCCATCCTTGCAGCGCCTCACGGCTCTCCGAACCTCCGAGCGAAGGCTGCGGTAAGCCTCCTCATTCTCTGACGTGGGATTCTGTAGCCGATGACAGTGGGCCTGTCGCTTTTTCTCAACCATCGTGAACAACTCCTCTGTCATCCAGGGTGTCTGGGGAGGTCTGGACCGCGTACCCAAAGCAGCCATTGCAGCTGCATGAGTCACAGTCCTAAACCTCGCCCATTTACCCTCGACATCAGGAGGAGTCGGGGACGATACCAATCCCAGCCGCAAGCGATGATGAAATTCTCGCTTGCAACTTTCATCAGATAACTGAGACCAGGCCACTTTAGGTTGGAATGGGGTCCTGGGTGTACACCCACCACCGGAGTGGAAGAATGGCCGGCGCATCTTACAGATGACTAGTCGATGGTCAGAGGGCAGATCAGCTCCACGGTAGGTCCTGGTGTCAAGGACATGGGCTCGCATTCGCTGGTCCGTCACTATGTAGTCCAGCAGATGTTCTTGCTTGGACCCGGCATGCATCCATGATGTTGTGTGGATGCGCCGATGCCGGAACAGTGTGTTGGTAATTACAAGCCCATGGGCTGCACAAAAATCTAGCAGCCTCCTACCGTTGTTATTGAGCTGATCTGGCCCATGCCCTCCAATCACTCCAGACCAGGTGCCAGTATCATGACCAACTCGGGCATTGAAGTCACCCAACATGATGACTCTATCCCGAGGGGCCACTTTAGCCAGCACCTGTGACAGGAGGTCATAGAAGGCATCTGACTCATCGGCTTTGCCTGCATCCCTCCACGGATGTTCATCTTCGGTGGGGGCATAAGTAACCACGACCACCATTCCTCGCCTCCGGTTGATGGGAAGGCGAGCCCAAAGTAGCCTGGGGCTTACAGCTTCCCACACCTCACCGCCACGCTCCCACGCCCCCTTCATTCTTTTGTTCAAAAGAAGACCCACACCCTGTTGTTTGGCGGTCTGCTGCCCCGAGTAGAGGACTGTCCACCCCTCATGGTGGCAGGAGCCAGAGCCGGTCCACCGGACCTCCTGAATGCCGCATAGATCCAGGCGGTACCGGTCCAGCTCCCGACAGAGGAGTGGCAGCCTCTCCTCTGCAGTGAGCGTTCGAACATTCCACGTGGCCAACCGTAGTGGCTTTTCGTTGTTTCTGGAGTAGCCCCGAGGGTAGGTATTCAATCTCCTGGCTCCGCCAATTGGGGTTTGGCCAGGAGACGTCATAGACGCCTGGCCCCCCGGGGCCTCCGGCACAAGCTTAGTTGTTACATATTTCAGTTTAATTCGTAGTTTCGTGGTAATTAATTGAAGGTGGAGGGGTTACCAGCCCCTCGCACCCGTCCAGAGCCCCCGTTTAGCCCCTGTGGTGGACACATATGCCATGAGGGGAGGAGCCAATCAAAATTGGATCTCCCCCCACAGCGCTGTCCACGACAGAGTTGCCCGTCCGGCACCGCGAGGAGGTAGGGGGTTGTTTTGCCGGACACACCTACACACACACACTTACACACACACACCTACACACACACACCTACACACACACACACCTACACACACACACACCTGGGCCACGAGGGTAGGTGGTGGGTGAGTTAGTGGCTGGGTGAATGAATGGGTGAGTGGGTGGCTGGGTCAGTGAGTGAGTGAGTTAGCAAGTGGGTGAGTGAGTGCGTGCGTGGCTGGGTCAGTGAGTGAGTGAGTGGATCGGTGGGTGGGTGGGTGGGTGAGTGAGTGGGTGGGTGGGTGGGTGAGTGAGTGGGTGGGTGGGTGAGTGAGTGGGTGGGTGGGTGGGTGAGTGAGTGGGTGGGTGGGTGAGGTGAGTGAGTGGGTGGGTGGGTGAGGTGAGTGAGTGGGTGGGTGGGTGAGTGAGTGAGTGGGTGAGTGAATGAGTGGGTGAGTGAATGAGTGAGTGAGTGAGTGGGTGAGTGGGTGAGTGAGTGAGTGAGTAGGTGAGTGAGTGGGTGAGTGAGCGAGTGGGTGAGCGAGTTGGTGAGTGAGTGGTGAGCGAGTTGGTGAGTGAGTGGTGAGTCAGTGGGTGAGCGAGTTGGTCAGCGAGTTGGTGAGCGAGTTGGTGGGTGAGCGAGTGGGTGAGCGAGTTGGTGAGCGAGTGGGTGAGCGAGTTGGTGAGCGAGTTGGTGGGCGAGTGGGTGAGTGAGTTGGTGAGCGAGTGGGTGAGCGAGTGGGTGAGTAAGTTGGTGAGCGAGTTGGTGACTGAGTGAGTGAGTGGTAGCGAAGTGGTGAGCGAGTTGGTGAGTGAGTGGGTTAGTGAGTGGCTGGGTGAGTGACTGAGTGGGTGAGCGAGTTGGTGAGCGAGTTGGTGAGTGAGTGGTGAGTGAGTGGGTTAGTGAGTGGCTGGGTGAGTGACTGAGTGGGTGAGCGAGTTGGTGAGTTGGTGACTGAGTGAGCGAGTGAGTGAGCGAGCGAGTGAGTGAGCGAGTGAGTGAGCGAGTTGGTGAGTTGGTTACTGAGTGAGTGAGTGGTGAGCGAGTTGGTGAGCGAGTTGGTGAGTGTGTGGGTTAGTGTGTGGCTGGGTGAGTGACTGAGTGGGTGAGTGACTGAGTGGGTGAGTGAGTGGTGAGTGAGTGGGTTAGTGAGTGACTGAGTGGGTGAGCGAGTTGGTGAGCGAGTTGGTGAGCGAGTGGGTGAGCGAGTTGGTGAGTGTCTGCCCTCACCTCCAGGTGCTCAAGGCGATTGGCCTGCAGCGTCTTGGCCGCCAGGATGAGGCCCTGGGCCTCGCTCGTGACGTTGCTGCTCTGGAACCGACAGACGACAACTCACTACAGGCACTCACCATCCTGTACCGGGAGATGCATCGGCGTGCGTGACACCCAGTCACTCACCTAGACACTCACCTAGTCACTCACCTAGTCACTCACCTAGTCACTTACCTAGTCACTCACCTAGACACTCACCTAGTCACTCAGTCACTCACTCACCTAGACACTCACCTAGTCACTCACCTAGACACCTAGTCACTCACCTAGACACTCACCTAGTCACTCAGCCAGACACTCACCCAGACACTCACCTAGTCACTCACCTAGACACCTAGTCACTCACCTAGACACTCACCTAGTCACTCACCTAGACACTCACCTAGTCACTCACCCAGTCACTCACCTAGTCACTCACCCAGTCACTCACCCAGTCACTCACCCAGTCACTCACCTAGTCACTCACCCAGTCACTCACCTAGTCACTCACCTAGACACCTAGTCACTCACCTAGACACTCACCTAGTCACTCAGCCAGACACTCACCCAGACACTCACCTAGTCACTCACCTAGACACCTAGTCACTCACCTGGACACTCACCTAGTCACTCACCTAGACACTCACCCAGTCACTCACCTAGTCACTCACCTAGACACTCACCCAGTCACTCACCCAGTCACTCACCTAGTCACTCACCTAGTCACTCACCTAGTCACTCACCTAGTCACTCACCTAGTCACTCACCTAGACACTCACCTAGTCACTCACCCAGTCACTCACCTAGTCACTCACCCAGTCACTCACCTAGTCACTCACCTAGACACTCACCCAGTCACTCACCCAGTCACTCACCCAGTCACTCACCTAGTCACTCACCTAGTCACTCACCTAGTCACTCACCTAGACACCTAGTCACTCACCTAGTCACTCACCCAGTCACTCACCTAGTCACTCACCTAGTCACTCACCTAGTCACTCACCTAGACACCCAGTCACTCACCTAGTCACTCACCCAGTCACTCACCTAGGCACTCACCTAGTCACTCAGCCAGTCACTCACCTAGTCACTCACCTAGTCACTCACCTAGTCACTCAACTAGTCACTCACCCAGTCACTCACCCAGTCACTCACCTAGTCACTCACCCAGTCACTCAGTCACTCACCCAGTCACTCACCTAGACACTCACCTAGTCACTCACCTAGTCACTCAGCCAGTCACTCACCTAGTCACTCACCTAGTCACTCACCTAGTCACTCACCTAGTCACTCAACTAGTCACTCACCCAGTCACTCACCCAGTCACTCACCTAGTCACTCACCTAGTCACTCATTTAGTCACTCACCTAGTCACTCACCCAGTCACTCACCCAGTCACTCACCTAGTCACTCAGTCACTCACCTAGTCACTCACCTAGTCACTCACCTAGTCACTCACCTAGACACTCACCTAGTCACTCACCTAGTCACTCACCTAGTCACTCACCTAGTCACTCACCCAGTCACTCACCTAGTCACTCACCCAGTCACTCAACTTGTCACTCAGCCAGTCACTCACCCAGTCACTCACCTAGTCACTCACCCAGACACTCACCCAGACACTCACCCAGACACTCACCTAGTCACTCACCTAGTCACTCACCCAGTCACTCACCCAGACACCCAGTCACTCACCTAGACACTCACCTAGTCACTCACCTAGTCACCTAGTCACTCACCTAGTCACTCACCTAGTCACTCACCTAGTCACCCAGTCACTCACCTAGACACTCACCCAGTCACTCACCAGTCACTCACCCAGTCACTCACCAGTCACTCACCTAGACACTCACCCAGTCACTCACCTAGTCACTCACCTAGACACTCACCCAGTCACCCAGTCACCCAGTCACTCACCCAGTCACTCACCTAGTCACTCACCTAGTCACTCACCCAGTCACTCACCCAGTCACTCACCCAGACACTCACCCAGTCACTCACCCAGACACTCAGTCACTCTCTTAGACACTCACCCAGACACTCACCCAGTCACTCACCCAGTCACTCACCTAGTCACTCACCCAGTCACTCACCTAGACACTCACTTAGTCATTCAGCCAGTCACTCACCTAGACACTCACCTAGTCACTCACCCAGTCACTCACCTAGACACTCACCCAGTCACTCACCCAGTCACTCACCTAGACACTCACCCAGTCACTCACCCAGTCACTCACCTAGTCACTTACCCAGTCACTCACCTAGACACTCACTTAGTCACTCAGCCAGTCACTCACCTAGACACTCACCTAGTCACTCACCCAGTCACTCACCCAGTCACTCACCTAGTCACTCACCTAGTCACTCACCCAGTCACTCACCTAGACACTCACTTAGTCACTCAGCCAGTCACTCACCTAGACACTCACCCAGTCACTCACCTAGTCACTCACCCAGTCACTCACCTAGACACTCACTTAGTCACTCAGCCAGTCACTCACCTAGACACTCACCCAGTCACTCACCCAGTCACTCACCCAGTCACTCACCTAGACACCTAGTCACTCACCCAGTCACTCACCCAGTCACTCACCTAGACACTCACCTAGTCAATCAGCCAGTCACTCACCCAGTCACTCACCTAGACACTCACCCAGTCACTCAGCCAGTCACTCACCCAGTCACTCACCTAGTCACTCACCTAGTCACTCAACCAGTCACTCACCCAGTCACTCACCTAGACACTCACCTAGTCACTCACCTAGTCACTCACCTAGACACTCACCTAGTCACTCACCCAGTCACTCACCTAGTCACTCACCTAGTCACTCACCTAGTCACTCACTCAGATACTCACCTAGTCACTCACCTAGTCACTCACCTAGTCACTCACCCAGACACTCACCCAGTCACTCACCCAGTCACTCACCCAGTCACTCACCCAGTCACTCACCTTGTCACTCAGCCAGTCACTCACCCAGTCACTCACCTTGTCACTCACCCAGTCACTCACCCAGTCACTCACCCAGTCACTCACCCAGTCACTCACCTTGTCACTCAGCCAGTCACTCACCCAGTCACTCACCTTGTCACTCAGCCAGTCACTCACCCAGTCACTCACCTAGTCACTCACCCAGACACTCACCCAGTCACTCACCTTGTCACTCAGCCAGTCACTCACCCAGTCACTCACCCAGTCACTCACCTTGTCACTCAGCCAGTCACTCACCCAGTCACTCACCTAGTCACTCACCCAGACACTCACCCAGACACTCACCTAGTCACTCACCTAGTCACTCACCCAGTCACTCACCCAGACACCCAGTCACTCACCTAGACACTCACCTAGTCACTCACCTAGTCACCTAGTCACTCACCTAGTCACTCACCTTGTCACTCAGCCAGTCACTCACCCAGTCACTCACCTAGTCACTCACCCAGACACTCACCCAGTCACTCACCTTGTCACTCAGCCAGTCACTCACCCAGTCACTCACCCAGTCACTCACCTTGTCACTCAGCCAGTCACTCACCCAGTCACTCACCTAGTCACTCACCCAGACACTCACCCAGACACTCACCTAGTCACTCACCTAGTCACTCACCCAGTCACTCACCCAGACACCCAGTCACTCACCTAGACACTCACCTAGTCACTCACCTAGTCACCTAGTCACTCACCTAGTCACTCACCTAGTCACTCACCCAGTCACTCACCCAGACACCCAGTCACTCACCTAGACACTCACCTAGTCACTCACCTAGTCACCTAGTCACTCACCTAGTCACTCACCTAGTCACTCACCCAGACACTCACCTTGTCACTCAGCCAGTCACTCACCCAGTCACTCACCTAGTCACTCACCCAGACACTCACCCAGACACTCACCTAGTCACTCACCTAGTCACTCACCCAGTCACTCACCCAGACACCCAGTCACTCACCTAGACACTCACCTAGTCACTCACCTAGTCACCTAGTCACTCACCTAGTCACTCACCTAGTCACTCACCCAGTCACTCACCCAGACACCCAGTCACTCACCTAGACACTCACCTAGTCACTCACCTAGTCACCTAGTCACTCACCTAGTCACTCACCTAGTCACTCACCCAGACACTCACCTTGTCACTCAGCCAGTCACTCACCCAGTCACTCACCTAGTCACTCACCCAGACACTCACCCAGACACTCACCTAGTCACTCACCTAGTCACTCACCCAGTCACTCACCCAGACACCCAGTCACTCACCTAGACACTCACCTAGTCACTCACCTAGTCACCTAGTCACTCACCTAGTCACTCACCTAGTCACTCACCCAGACACTCACCTTGTCACTCAGCCAGTCACTCACCCAGTCACTCACCTAGTCACTCACCCAGACACTCACCCAGACACTCACCTAGTCACTCACCTAGTCACTCACCCAGTCACTCACCCAGACACCCAGTCACTCACCTAGACACTCACCTAGTCACCTAGTCACTCACCTAGTCACTCACCCAGTCACTCACCCAGACACCCAGTCACTCACCTAGACACTCACCTAGTCACTCACCTAGTCACCTAGTCACTCACCTAGTCACTCACCCAGTCACTCACCTAGTCACTCACCCAGTCACTCACCCAGTCACTCACCCAGTCACTCACCTAGTCACTCACCCAGTCACTCACCTAGTCACTCACCTAGACACCTAGTCACTCACCTAGACACTCACCTAGTCACTCAGCCAGACACTCACCCAGACACTCACCTAGTCACTCACCTAGACACCTAGTCACTCACCTGGACACTCACCTAGTCACTCACCTAGACACTCACCCAGTCACTCACCTAGTCACTCACCTAGACACTCACCCAGTCACTCACCCAGTCACTCACCTAGTCACTCACCTAGTCACTCACCTAGTCACTCACCTAGTCACTCACCTAGTCACTCACCTAGACACTCACCTAGTCACTCACCCAGTCACTCACCTAGTCACTCACCCAGTCACTCACCTAGTCACTCACCTAGACACTCACCCAGTCACTCACCCAGTCACTCACCCAGTCACTCACCTAGTCACTCACCTAGTCACTCACCTAGTCACTCACCTAGACACCTAGTCACTCACCTAGTCACTCACCCAGTCACTCACCTAGTCACTCACCTAGTCACTCACCTAGTCACTCACCTAGACACCCAGTCACTCACCTAGTCACTCACCCAGTCACTCACCTAGGCACTCACCTAGTCACTCAGCCAGTCACTCACCTAGTCACTCACCTAGTCACTCACCTAGTCACTCAACTAGTCACTCACCCAGTCACTCACCCAGTCACTCACCTAGTCACTCACCCAGTCACTCAGTCACTCACCCAGTCACTCACCTAGACACTCACCTAGTCACTCACCTAGTCACTCAGCCAGTCACTCACCTAGTCACTCACCTAGTCACTCACCTAGTCACTCACCTAGTCACTCAACTAGTCACTCACCCAGTCACTCACCCAGTCACTCACCTAGTCACTCACCTAGTCACTCATTTAGTCACTCACCTAGTCACTCACCCAGTCACTCACCCAGTCACTCACCTAGTCACTCAGTCACTCACCTAGTCACTCACCTAGTCACTCACCTAGTCACTCACCTAGACACTCACCTAGTCACTCACCTAGTCACTCACCTAGTCACTCACCTAGTCACTCACCCAGTCACTCACCTAGTCACTCACCCAGTCACTCAACTTGTCACTCAGCCAGTCACTCACCCAGTCACTCACCTAGTCACTCACCCAGACACTCACCCAGACACTCACCCAGACACTCACCTAGTCACTCACCTAGTCACTCACCCAGTCACTCACCCAGACACCCAGTCACTCACCTAGACACTCACCTAGTCACTCACCTAGTCACCTAGTCACTCACCTAGTCACTCACCTAGTCACTCACCTAGTCACCCAGTCACTCACCTAGACACTCACCCAGTCACTCACCAGTCACTCACCCAGTCACTCACCAGTCACTCACCTAGACACTCACCCAGTCACTCACCTAGTCACTCACCTAGACACTCACCCAGTCACCCAGTCACTCACCCAGTCACTCACCTAGTCACTCACCTAGTCACTCACCCAGTCACTCACCCAGTCACTCACCCAGACACTCACCCAGTCACTCACCCAGACACTCAGTCACTCTCTTAGACACTCACCCAGACACTCACCCAGTCACTCACCCAGTCACTCACCTAGTCACTCACCCAGTCACTCACCTAGACACTCACTTAGTCATTCAGCCAGTCACTCACCTAGACACTCACCTAGTCACTCACCCAGTCACTCACCTAGACACTCACCCAGTCACTCACCCAGTCACTCACCTAGACACTCACCCAGTCACTCACCCAGTCACTCACCTAGTCACTTACCCAGTCACTCACCTAGACACTCACTTAGTCACTCAGCCAGTCACTCACCTAGACACTCACCTAGTCACTCACCCAGTCACTCACCCAGTCACTCACCTAGTCACTCACCTAGTCACTCACCCAGTCACTCACCTAGACACTCACTTAGTCACTCACCTAGTCACTCACCCAGTCACTCACCTAGTCACTCACCTAGACACTCACCTAGTCACTCACCCAGTCACTCACCCAGTCACTCACCTAGTCACTCACCTAGTCACTCACCTAGACACTCACCTAGTCACTCACCCAGTCACTCACCTAGTCACTCACCCAGTCACTCACCTAGTCACTCACCTAGACACTCACCCAGTCACTCACCCAGTCACTCACCCAGTCACTCACCTAGTCACTCACCTAGTCACTCACCTAGTCACTCACCTAGACACCTAGTCACTCACCTAGTCACTCACCCAGTCACTCACCTAGTCACTCACCTAGTCACTCACCTAGTCACTCACCTAGACACCCAGTCACTCACCTAGTCACTCACCCAGTCACTCACCTAGGCACTCACCTAGTCACTCAGCCAGTCACTCACCTAGTCACTCACCTAGTCACTCACCTAGTCACTCAACTAGTCACTCACCCAGTCACTCACCCAGTCACTCACCTAGTCACTCACCCAGTCACTCAGTCACTCACCCAGTCACTCACCTAGACACTCACCTAGTCACTCACCTAGTCACTCAGCCAGTCACTCACCTAGTCACTCACCTAGTCACTCACCTAGTCACTCACCTAGTCACTCAACTAGTCACTCACCCAGTCACTCACCCAGTCACTCACCTAGTCACTCACCTAGTCACTCATTTAGTCACTCACCTAGTCACTCACCCAGTCACTCACCCAGTCACTCACCTAGTCACTCAGTCACTCACCTAGTCACTCACCTAGTCACTCACCTAGTCACTCACCTAGACACTCACCTAGTCACTCACCTAGTCACTCACCTAGTCACTCACCTAGTCACTCACCCAGTCACTCACCTAGTCACTCACCCAGTCACTCAACTTGTCACTCAGCCAGTCACTCACCCAGTCACTCACCTAGTCACTCACCCAGACACTCACCCAGACACTCACCCAGACACTCACCTAGTCACTCACCTAGTCACTCACCCAGTCACTCACCCAGACACCCAGTCACTCACCTAGACACTCACCTAGTCACTCACCTAGTCACCTAGTCACTCACCTAGTCACTCACCTAGTCACTCACCTAGTCACCCAGTCACTCACCTAGACACTCACCCAGTCACTCACCAGTCACTCACCCAGTCACTCACCAGTCACTCACCTAGACACTCACCCAGTCACTCACCTAGTCACTCACCTAGACACTCACCCAGTCACCCAGTCACTCACCCAGTCACTCACCTAGTCACTCACCTAGTCACTCACCCAGTCACTCACCCAGTCACTCACCCAGACACTCACCCAGTCACTCACCCAGACACTCAGTCACTCTCTTAGACACTCACCCAGACACTCACCCAGTCACTCACCCAGTCACTCACCTAGTCACTCACCCAGTCACTCACCTAGACACTCACTTAGTCATTCAGCCAGTCACTCACCTAGACACTCACCTAGTCACTCACCCAGTCACTCACCTAGACACTCACCCAGTCACTCACCCAGTCACTCACCTAGACACTCACCCAGTCACTCACCCAGTCACTCACCTAGTCACTTACCCAGTCACTCACCTAGACACTCACTTAGTCACTCAGCCAGTCACTCACCTAGACACTCACCTAGTCACTCACCCAGTCACTCACCCAGTCACTCACCTAGTCACTCACCTAGTCACTCACCCAGTCACTCACCTAGACACTCACTTAGTCACTCAGCCAGTCACTCACCTAGACACTCACCCAGTCACTCACCTAGTCACTCACCCAGTCACTCACCTAGACACTCACTTAGTCACTCAGCCAGTCACTCACCTAGACACTCACCCAGTCACTCACCCAGTCACTCACCCAGTCACTCACCTAGACACCTAGTCACTCACCCAGTCACTCACCCAGTCACTCACCTAGACACTCACCTAGTCAATCAGCCAGTCACTCACCCAGTCACTCACCTAGACACTCACCCAGTCACTCAGCCAGTCACTCACCCAGTCACTCACCTAGTCACTCACCTAGTCACTCAACCAGTCACTCACCCAGTCACTCACCTAGACACTCACCTAGTCACTCACCTAGTCACTCACCTAGACACTCACCTAGTCACTCACCCAGTCACTCACCTAGTCACTCACCTAGTCACTCACCTAGTCACTCACTCAGATACTCACCTAGTCACTCACCTAGTCACTCACCTAGTCACTCACCCAGACACTCACCCAGTCACTCACCCAGTCACTCACCCAGTCACTCACCCAGTCACTCACCTTGTCACTCAGCCAGTCACTCACCCAGTCACTCACCTTGTCACTCACCCAGTCACTCACCCAGTCACTCACCCAGTCACTCACCCAGTCACTCACCTTGTCACTCAGCCAGTCACTCACCCAGTCACTCACCTTGTCACTCAGCCAGTCACTCACCCAGTCACTCACCTAGTCACTCACCCAGACACTCACCCAGTCACTCACCTTGTCACTCAGCCAGTCACTCACCCAGTCACTCACCCAGTCACTCACCTTGTCACTCAGCCAGTCACTCACCCAGTCACTCACCTAGTCACTCACCCAGACACTCACCCAGACACTCACCTAGTCACTCACCTAGTCACTCACCCAGTCACTCACCCAGACACCCAGTCACTCACCTAGACACTCACCTAGTCACTCACCTAGTCACCTAGTCACTCACCTAGTCACTCACCTTGTCACTCAGCCAGTCACTCACCCAGTCACTCACCTAGTCACTCACCCAGACACTCACCCAGTCACTCACCTTGTCACTCAGCCAGTCACTCACCCAGTCACTCACCCAGTCACTCACCTTGTCACTCAGCCAGTCACTCACCCAGTCACTCACCTAGTCACTCACCCAGACACTCACCCAGACACTCACCTAGTCACTCACCTAGTCACTCACCCAGTCACTCACCCAGACACCCAGTCACTCACCTAGACACTCACCTAGTCACTCACCTAGTCACCTAGTCACTCACCTAGTCACTCACCTAGTCACTCACCCAGTCACTCACCCAGACACCCAGTCACTCACCTAGACACTCACCTAGTCACTCACCTAGTCACCTAGTCACTCACCTAGTCACTCACCTAGTCACTCACCCAGACACTCACCTTGTCACTCAGCCAGTCACTCACCCAGTCACTCACCTAGTCACTCACCCAGACACTCACCCAGACACTCACCTAGTCACTCACCTAGTCACTCACCCAGTCACTCACCCAGACACCCAGTCACTCACCTAGACACTCACCTAGTCACTCACCTAGTCACCTAGTCACTCACCTAGTCACTCACCTAGTCACTCACCCAGTCACTCACCCAGACACCCAGTCACTCACCTAGACACTCACCTAGTCACTCACCTAGTCACCTAGTCACTCACCTAGTCACTCACCTAGTCACTCACCCAGACACTCACCTTGTCACTCAGCCAGTCACTCACCCAGTCACTCACCTAGTCACTCACCCAGACACTCACCCAGACACTCACCTAGTCACTCACCTAGTCACTCACCCAGTCACTCACCCAGACACCCAGTCACTCACCTAGACACTCACCTAGTCACTCACCTAGTCACCTAGTCACTCACCTAGTCACTCACCTAGTCACTCACCCAGACACTCACCTTGTCACTCAGCCAGTCACTCACCCAGTCACTCACCTAGTCACTCACCCAGACACTCACCCAGACACTCACCTAGTCACTCACCTAGTCACTCACCCAGTCACTCACCCAGACACCCAGTCACTCACCTAGACACTCACCTAGTCACCTAGTCACTCACCTAGTCACTCACCTAGTCACTCACCCAGTCACTCACCTTCCCCTTACACCACTACTCACCACCACCCCCCGTGTCTCCTCACCCCTCCTCACCGGGTGAGCAGCCGAGCTGGTGATGAAGCTGTACGAGTCTGCGGTGAGAAAGTTCCCGGCTAACGAGGACCATCAGGCCCACCTCTTCATGGCCTACGTGCGCATCGGGGAGTACAAGAAGATGCAGCACGTACGGAGACTCTGCAGACACAGCCCTGGTCACCTCGTCGTCATCGTCATCGTCGTCATCATCGTCATCATCGTCGTCATCGTCATCATCATCGTCGTCGTCGTCATCATCGTCATCATCGTCATCATCGTCGTCATCATCGTCATCATCGTCGTCATCGTCGTCATCGTCGTCATCATCGTCATCATCGTCATCATCATCGTCATCGTCGTCGTCATCATCGTTGTCATCGTCATCAACGTCATCATCGTCGTCATCATCGTCATCATCATCGTCATCATCATCAGTTACATCATCATCAGCTACATCATCATCAGCTACATCATCATCAGCTACATCATCATCAGCTACATCATCATTATCAGCATCATCATCGCCACCATCAACACCAACAGATTCATCATCATCATGATGATGATGATGACGATGATAATGTTGGTGATGATGGTGATGATGGTGCTGCTGCTGATGTTGGTGATGATGTTGGTGATGTTGGTGATGATGTTGGTGATGATGTTGGTGATGATGTTGGTGATGATGGTGGTGATGTTGTTGGTGATGTTGTTGGTGATGTTGTTGGTGATGTTGTTGATGATGTTGTTGGTGATGTTGTTGGTGATGTTGTTGTTGGTGTTGTTGGTGATGTTGGTGATGTTGATGGTGATGTTGGTGATGATGATGGTGATGTTGGTGATGATGGTGATGATGGTGCTGCTGCTGATGTTGGTGATGATGTTGGTGATGTTGGTGATGATGTTGGTGATGATGGTGGTGATGCTGGTGATGATGGTGGTGATGTTGTTGGTGATGTTGTTGGTGATGTTGTTGGTGATGTTGTTGGTGATGTTGTTGGTGATGTTGTTGGTGATGTTGTTGGTGATGTTGTTGGTGATGTTGTTGGTGATGGTGTTGTTGTTGATGGTGTTGTTGGTGATGTTGTTGGTGATGTTGATGTTGGTGATGTTGTTGGTGATGTTGTTGATGATGTTGTTGGTGATGTTGTTGGTGATGTTGTTGGTGATGTTGATGTTGGTGATGTTGATGTTGGTGATGTTGTTGGTGATGTTGTTGGTGATGTTGTTGGTGATGTTGTTGGTGATGTTGATGTTGGTGATGTTGATGTTGGTGATGTTGTTGGTGATGTTGTTGGTGATGTTGTTGGTGATGTTGTTGGTGATGTTGTTGGTGATGTTGATGTTGGTGATGTTGTTGGTGATGTTGTTGGTGATGTTGTTGGTGATGTTGTTGGTGATGGTGTTGTTGTTGATGGTGTTGTTGTTGATGTTGTTGATGTTGTTGGTGGTGGTGTTGATGGTGTTGTTGTTGATGTTGTTGTTGATGTTGTTGTTGATGTTCTTGTTGATGATGTTGTTGTTGTTGATGTTGTTGTTGATGTTCTTGTTGATGTTGATGTTGTTGATGTTGTTGTTGATGTTGTTGTTGATGTTGTTGATGTCATTGTTGATGTTGTTGATGTTGTTGATGTTGTTGTTGATGTTGTTGATGTTGTTGTTGATGTTGTTGTTGATGTTGTTGTTGATGTTGTTGATGTTGTTGTTGATGATGTTGTTGATGTTGTTGATGTTGTTGTTGATGTTGTTGATGTTGTTGATGTTGTTGTTGATGTTGTTGTTGATGTTGTTGATGTTGTTGATGTTGTTGTTGATGTTGTTGATGTTGTTGTTGATGTTGATGATGTTGATGTTGTTGATGTTGTTGTTGTTGTTGATGTTGTTGTTGATGTTGTTGATGTTGTTGATGTTGTTGATGTTGTTGATGTTGTTGTTGATGTTGTTGTTTAGGCGGCGATGGCTCTCTATAAGGTGACCCCGAAGAATCCGTATTACTTCTGGGCTGTCATGAGTGTCGTCATGCAGGTAGCCAGCTACACACACAGCTACACACACAGCTACACAGCTACACACACAGCTACACAGCTACACACACAGCTACACACACAGCTACACACACAGCTACACACACAGCTACACACACAGCTACACACAGCTACACACACAGCTATACAGCTACACACACAGCTACACACACAGCTACATACACAGCTACACACACAGCTACACACACAGCTACACACACAGCTACACACAGCTACACACACAACACTACACACAGCTACACACACAGCTACACAGCTACACACGGAGCTACACAGCTACACACACAGCTACACAGCTACACACACAGCTACACACAGCTACACACACAGCTACACAGCTACACACACAGCTACACACACAGCTACACAGCTACACACACAGCTACACACACAGCTACACACACAGCTACACAGCTACACACACAGCTGATGATGGTGGTGATGGTGGTGATGGTGGTGGTGGTGATGGTGGTGATAGTCGTGATAGTGGTGATGGTGGTGATGATGGTGGTGGTGATGGTGATGATGATGGTGATGGTGGTGATGATGGTGATGGTGGTGGTGATAGTGGTGGTGATGGTGGTGATGGTGATGGTGGTGGTGATGGTGATGATGGTGGTGGTGATTATGGTGGTGATTATGGTGGTGATTATGGTGGTGATGGTGGTGATGGTGGTGGTGATGATGGTGGTGATGGTGGTGATGGTGATGGTGGTGATGGTGGTGATGGTGGTGGTGGTGATGGTGGTGATAATCGTGATAGTGGTGATGGTGGTGATGGTGGTGGTGATGGTGATGGTGGTGGTGATAGTGGTTGTGATGGTGGTGATGGTGATGATGATGATGGTGATGATGGTGGTGATGGTGGTGATGATGGTGATGGTGGTGGTGATGGTGATGATGGTGGTGGTGATTATGGTGGTGATTATGGTGGTGATGGTGGTGATGGTGGTGGTGATGGTGTGGTGATGGTGGTGGTGATGGTGATGATGGTGGTGGTGGTGATGATGGTGGTGGTGGTGATGGTGGTGGTGATGGTGGTGATGATGGTGATGGTGGTGGTGGTGATGATGATGGTGATGATGATGGTGGTGGTGGTGGTGGTGGTGGTGATGGTGATGGTGGTGATGGTGGTGATGGTGGTGGTGGTGGTGATGGTGGTGATGGTGGTGGTGATGGTGGTGATGGTGGTGGTGATGGTGGTGGTGCAGGCTCTCTCGGTGGGTGGGAGTCAGCTGGCCACCACGATGTTCCTGCCCCTGGCTGAGAGGATGGTGCTCAAGATGGTGACGGAGAATCGCATCGAAGCAGAGGCAGAGGTGAACCAGACAGCTACTTAGCCAGCTACCCAGATACCCAGCCAACTACCCAGATACCCAGCCAGCTACCCAGCCAGCTACCCAGCTACCCAGCCAGCTACCCAGCTACCCAGCTACCTTGCCAGCTACCCAGCCAGCTACCTTGCCAGCTACCCAGCCAGCTACCCAGCCAGCTACCCAGTTACCCAGCCAGCTACCTTGCCAGCTACCCTGCCAGCTACCCAGCCAGCTACCCAGCCAGCTACCCAGCTACCCAGCTACCCAGCCAGCTACCCAGCCAGCTACCCAGATACCCAGCCAACTACCCAGATACCCAGCCAGATACCCAGCCAGCTACCCAGCTACCCAGCCAGCTACCCAGCCAGCTACCCAGATACCCAGCCAGCTACCCAGCCAGCTACCTAGCCAGCTACCCAGCCAGCTACCCTGCCAGCTACCCTGTCAGCTACCCAGCTACCCAGCCAGCTACCCAGCCAGTTACCCAGCCAGTTACCCGGCCAGCTACCCAGTCAGCTACCCAGCTACCCAGCCAGCTACCCAGCTACCCAGCTATTCAGCCAGCTACCCAGCCAGCTACCTTGCCAGCTACCCAGCCAGCTACCCTGCCAGCTACCCAGCCAGCTACCCAGCTACCCTGCCAGCTACCCAGCCACCCTGCCAGATACCCAGCCAGCTACCCTGCCAGCTACCCTGTCAGCTACCCAGCCAGCTACCCTGCCAGCTACCCTGCCAGCTACCCTGCCAGCTACCCAGCCAGCTACTCAGCCAGCTACCCTGCCAGCTACCCTGCCAGCTACCTTGCCAGCTACCCAGCCAGCTACCCAGCCAGCTACCCAGCCAGCTACCCAGCTACCCTGCCAGCTACCCAGCCAGCTACCCAGCTACCCTGCCAGCTACCTTGCCAGCTACCCAGCCAGCTACCCTGCCAGCTACCCTGTCAGCTACCCAGCCAGCTACCCTGCCAGCTACCCTGCCAGCTACCCTGCCAGCTACCCTGCCAGCTACTCAGCCAGCTACCCTGCCAGCTACCCTGCCAGCTACCTTGCCAGCTACCCAGCCAGCTACCCTGCCAGCTACCCAGCCAGCTACCCAGCCAGCTACCCTGCCAGCTACCCAGCCAGCTACCCAGCTACCCTGCCAGCTACCCTGCCAGCTACCCTGCCAGCTACCCAGCCAGCTACCCAGCCAGCTACCCTGCCAGCTACCCAGCCAGCTACCCAGCTACCCTGCCAGCTACCCAGCCAGCTACCCAGCCAGCTACCCAGCCAGCTACCCAGCCAGCTACCCAGCCAGCTACCCAGCCAGCTACCCAGCCAGCTACCCAGCCAGCTACCCAGCCAGCTACCCAGCTACCCTGCCAGCTACTCAGCCAGCTACCCTGCCAGCTACCTTGCCAGCTACCCAGCCAGCTACCCAGCCAGCTACCCAGCCAGCTACCCAGTTAGCTACCCAGCCAGCTACCCAGCTACCCAGCCAGCTACCCAGTTACCCAGCCAGCTACCCAGTTAGCTACCCAGCCAGCTACCCAGCTACCCAGCCAGCTACCCAGTTACCCAGCCAGCTACCCAGTTAGCTACCCAGCCAGCTACCCAGCTACCCAGCCAGCTACCCACCCAGCTACCCAGCCAGCTACTCAGCTACCCAGCCAGCTACCCAGCTACACGGCCATCGTGAACGGTGACCTGGGTTCGATTCCCGCTCACGGCCACCACCAGTGACAGCGATGATCTGAACCGCTCCTGGGCTTCCCCTAGGTCGACTCAGCCTCAACTGAGTGCTACCTGGTGTAGCTGTGGTGTGTAGTGAACATCGCCAGCACTGGGGGAGAGACAAAGGCGGCCGGGCGTGGTGCTGGTAGCCAGCCACCCCCTCTGTATGTGTGTAGGTGCTGCTACTCGCTACTAGCAGCACTTGCCCCTACATCACTGCTAAGGCTACCTGGGGGATCTTTGTCTGTATGTAGGTGCTGCTACTCGCTACTAACAGCACTTGCCCCTACAGCCTGCTAGAGGCTACCTGGGGGATCTTTGTCTGTGTAGGTGCAGCTACTCGCTACTAACAGCACTTGCCCCTACATCACTGCTAAGGCTACCTGGGGGATCTTTGTCTGTGTGTGTAGGTGCAGCTACTCGCTACTAACAGCACTTGCCCCTACATCACTGCTAAGGCTACCTGGGGGATCTTTGTCTGTGTAGGTGCAGCTATTCGCTACTAACAACACTTGCCCCTACATCACTGCTAAGGCTACCTGGGGGATCTTTGTCTGTGTGTGTAGGTGCTGCTACTCGCTACTAACGGCACTTGCCCCTACATCACTGCTAAGGCTACCTGGGGGATCTTTGTCTGTGTAGGTGCAGCTACTCGCTACTCACAGCACTTGCCCCTACATCACTGCTAAGGCTACCTGGGGGATCTTTGTCTGTGTAGGTGCAGCTACTCGCTACTCACAGCACTTGCCCCTACATCACTGCTAAGGCTACCTGGGGGATCTTTGTCTGTGTGTAGGGGCTGCTACTTGCTACTCACAGCACTTGCCCCTACATCACTGCTAAGGCTACCTGGGGGATCTTTGTCTGTGTGTAGGGGCTGCTACTTGCTACTCACAGCACTTGCCCCTACATCACTGCTAAGGCTACCTGGGGGATCTTTGTCTGTGTGTAGGGGCTGCTACTTGCTACTCACAGCACTTGCCCCTACATCACTGCTAAGGCTACCTGGGGGATCTTTGTCTGTGTAGGTGCAGCTTTACCTCCTCATTTTGGACCTCCTCAACAAACATGAAGCTGCACTGCAGCTTATCAAGGGCAGCCTGGGAGGTGAGGGGGTGAGTGAGTGGGTGAGTGAGTGGGTGAGTGAGTGGGTGAGTGAGTGAGTGGGTGAGTGAGTGAGTGGGTGAGTGAGTGGGTGAGTGAGTGGGTGAGTGAGTGAGTGGGTGAGTGGGTGAGTGAGTGAGTGGGTGAGTGAGTGGGTGAGTGAGTGGGTGAGTGGGTGAGTGAGTGAGTGGGTGAGTGAGTGAGTGGGTGAGTGAGTTGGTGGGTGAGTGGGTGAGTGTGTGAGTGAGTGAGTGAGTGGGTGAGTGGGTGAGTGAGTGGGTGAGTGAGTGGGTGAGTGAGTGGGTGAGTGGGTGGGTGAGTGGGTGAGTGAGTTGGTGAGTGAGTTGGTGAGTGAGTTGGTGAGTGAGTTGGTGAGTGAGTGGGTGAGTGAGTGGGTGAGTGAGTGGGTGAGTGGGTGAGTGAGTTGGTGAGTGGGTGAGTGAGTGGGTGAGTGTGTGAGTGAGTGAGTGGGTGAGTGAGTTGGTGAGTGAGTTGGTGAGTGGGTTGGTGAGTGGGTGAGTGAGTTGGTGAGTGGGTGAGTGTGTGAGTGGGTGAATGTGTGAGTGGGTGAGTGAGTGAGTGGGTGAGTGAGTGGGTGAGTGGGTGAGTGAGTGGGTGAGTGGGTGAGTGAGTGGGTGAGTGAGTTGGTGAGTGGGTGAGTGTGTGAGTGGGTGAATGTGTGAGTGGGTGAGTGAGTGAGTGGGTGAGTGGGTGAGTGAGTGGGTGAGTGAGTGGGTGAGTGAGTGGGTGAGTGGGTGAGTGAGTGAGTGAGTGGGTGAGTGGGTGAGTGAGTGGGTGAGTGGGTTGGTGAGTGAGTGAGTGGGTGAGTGGGTGAGTGAGTGTGTGAGTGAGTGGGTGAGTGTGTGAGTGAGTGGGTGAGTGGGTGAGTGAGTGGGTGAGTGAGTGAGTGGGTGAGTGGGTGAGTGTGTGAGTGGGTGAGTTGGTGAGTGAGTGAGTGAGTGGGTGGGTGAGTGAGTGGGTGAGTTGGTGAGTGAGTGAGTGGGTGAGTGAGTTGGTGAGTGAGTGGGTGAGTGAGTGGGTGAGTGAGTGGGTGAGTGAGTGAGTGGGTGAGTGGGTGGGTGAGTGGGTGAGTGAGTGAGTGAGTGGGTGGGTGAGTGGGTGAGTGAGTGGGTGAGTGAGTGAGTGGGTGAGTGAGTGGGTGAGTGTGTGAGTGGGTGAGTGAGTGAGTGGGTGAGTGAGTGGATGAGTGGGTGAGTGAGTGAGTGGATGAGTGGGGTGAGTGAGTGAGTGGGTGAGTGGGTGAGTGAGTGGGTGAGTGGGTGAGTGAGTGGGTGAGTGAGTGAGTGGGTGAGTGGGTGAGTGAGTGGGTGAGTGGGTGAGTGAGTGGGTGGGTGAGTGAGTGAGTGGGTGAGTGAGTGAGTGAGTGGGTGGGTGGGTGAGTGAGTGGGTGAGTGAGTGGGTGAGTGGGTGAGTGAGTTGGTGAGTGAGTTGGTGAGTGAGTGGGTGAGTTGGTTGGTGAGTGAGTGAGTGGGTGAGTGGGTGAGTGAGTGGGTGAGTGAGTTGGTGAGTGTGTGACTGGGTGGTGAGTGAGTTGGTGAGTGAGTTGGTGAGTGAGTGGGTGAGTGAGTTGGTGAGTGAGTGGGTGAGTGAGTGAGTGGGTGAGTGAGTTGGTGAGTGGGTGAGTGAGTGGGTGAGTGGGTGAGTGAGTGGGTGAGTGAGTGAGTGGGTGAGTGAGTGAGTGGGTGAGTGAGTGGGTGAGTGAGTGGGTGAGTGGGTGGTAAGTGAGTGGGTGCGTGAGTTGGTGAGTGAGTGGGTGAGTGGGTGGTGAGTGAGTGGGTGAGTGAGTGGGTGAGTGGGTGGTGAGTGAGTGGGTGAGTGAGTGGGTGAGTGAGTTGGTGAGTGGGTTGAGTGAGTGAGTGGGTGAGTGGGGAGTGAGTGGGTGGTGAGTGAGTGGGTGAGTGAGTGGGTGAGTATGTAAGTGGGTGGTGAGTGGGTGAGTATGTAAGTGGGTGGTGAGTGAGTGATTGAGTGTGTGAGTGGGTGAGTGAGTGAGTGGGTGCGTGAGTTGGTGAGTGAGTGGTGAGTGAGTGGGTGAGTGAGTGAGTGGGTGGGTGAGTGAGTGTGTGTGAGTGAGTGATTGAGTGTGTGAGTGGGTGGGTGAGTGAGTGAGTGGGTGCGTGAGTTGGTGAGTGTGTGAGTGGGTGGTGAGTGAGTGAGTGGGTGAGTGAGTGGGTGAGTGAGTCAGTCAGTGAGGGGGTGAGTGAGTGAGTTGGTGAGTCAGTGAGTGAGTGGGTGAGTGAGTGAGTTGGTGAGTGAGTGAGTTGGTGAGTGAGTTGGTGAGTGAGTTGGTGAGTGAGTGAGTTGGTGAGTGAGTTGGTGAGTGAGTGAGTTGGTGAGTGAGTGAGTGAGTTGGTGAGTGAGTGAGTGAGTTGGTGAGTGAGTTGGTGAGTGAGTTGGTGAGTTGGTGAGTGAGTTGGTGAGTGACTTGGTGAGTGAGTTGGTGAGTGACTTGGTGAGTTAGTGAGTGACTTGGTGAGTGAGTGAGTTGGTGAGTGAGTGACTTGGTGAGTGAGTGAGTGACTTGGTGAGTGACTTGGTGAGTGACTTGGTGAGTGAGTTGGTGAGTGAGTGAGTGACTTGGTGAGTGAGTTGGTGAGTGAGTGACTTGGTGAGTGAGTTGGTGAGTGACTGAGTGAGTGACTTGGTGAGTGACTTGGTGAGTGAGTGAGTTGGTGAGTGAGTGAGTGAGTTGCTGAGTGAGTTGGTGAGTGACTTGGTGAGTTGGTGAGTGACTTGGTGAGTGAGTTGGTGAGTGACTTGGTGAGTGAGTGAGTTGGTGAGTGAGTGACTTGGGAGTGAGTGAGTGGACTTGGTGAGTGAGTGACTTGGTGAGTGAGTTGGTGAGTGAGTTGGTGAGTGACTTGGTGAGTGAGTTGGTGAGTGAGTTGGTGAGTTGGTGAGTGACTTGGTGAGTTGGTGAGTGAGTTGGTGAGTGACTTGGTGAGTGACTTGTTGAGTGACTTGGTGAGTGAGTGAGTTGGTGAGTGAGTTGGTGAGTGAGTTGGTGAGTGACTTGGTGAGTGACTGAGTGAGTTGGTGAGTGAGTTGGTGAGTTGGTGAGTGACTTGGTGAGTTGGTGAGTGAGTTGGTGAGTGAGTTGGTGAGTGACTTGGTGAGTGACTTGTTGAGTGACTTGGTGAGTGAGTGAGTTGGTGAGTGAGTTGGTGAGTGAGTTGGTGAGTTGGTGAGTGAGTTGGTGAGTGAGTTGGTGAGTGAGTGAGTTGGTGAGTGAGTTGGTGAGTGAGTGAGTTGGTGAGTGAGTTGGTGAGTGAGTTGGTGAGTGACTTGGTGAGTGAGTGAGTTGGTGAGTGACTTGGTGAGTGAGTTGGTGAGTTGGTGAGTGAGTTGGTGAGTGACTTGGTGAGTGAGTTGGTGAGTGAGTTGGTGAGTGAGTGAGTTGGTGAGTGAGTGAGTGAGTTGGTGAGTGAGTTGGTGAGTGAGTGAGTGAGTTGGTGAGTGAGTGAGTGAGTTGGTGAGTGACTTGGTGAGTGACTTGTTGAGTGACTTGGTGAGTGAGTGAGTTGGTGAGTGAGTTGGTGAGTGAGTTGGTGAGTGAGTTGGTGACTGAGTTGGTGAGTTGGTGAGTGACTTGGTGAGTGAGTTGGTGAGTGAGTTGGTGAGTGAGTTGGTGAGTGACTTGGTGAGTGACTTGGTGAGTGAGTGAGTTGGTGA
Organism: Petromyzon marinus; assembly: GCF_048934315.1. NCBI lineage: Eukaryota > Metazoa > Chordata > Hyperoartia > Petromyzontiformes > Petromyzontidae > Petromyzon > Petromyzon marinus. The sequence continues at coordinate 1,641,449 of NC_133749.1, read as the reverse complement.
GTGAGTGAGTGAGTTGGTGAGTGAGTTGGTGAGTGAGTTGGTGAGTGACTTGGTGAGTGAGTGAGTGAGTTGGTGAGTGAGTTGGTGAGTGACTTGGTGAGTGAGTTGGTGAGTGAGTTGGTGAGTGACTTGGTGAGTGAGTTGGTGAGTGAGTTGGTGAGTGAGTTGGTGAGTGAGTGAGTGAGTTGGTGAGTGAGTTGGTGAGTGACTTGGTGAGTGACTTGTTGAGTGACTTGGTGAGTGAGTGAGTTGGTGAGTGAGTTGGTGAGTGAGTTGGTGAGTTGGTGAGTGAGTTGGTGAGTGAGTTGGTGAGTGAGTGAGTTGGTGAGTGAGTTGGTGAGTGAGTGAGTTGGTGAGTGAGTTGGTGAGTGAGTTGGTGAGTGACTTGGTGAGTGAGTGAGTTGGTGAGTGACTTGGTGAGTGAGTTGGTGAGTTGGTGAGTGAGTTGGTGAGTGACTTGGTGAGTGAGTTGGTGAGTGAGTTGGTGAGTGAGTGAGTTGGTGAGTGAGTGAGTGAGTTGGTGAGTGAGTTGGTGAGTGAGTGAGTGAGTTGGTGAGTGAGTGAGTGAGTTGGTGAGTGACTTGGTGAGTGACTTGTTGAGTGACTTGGTGAGTGAGTGAGTTGGTGAGTGAGTTGGTGAGTGAGTTGGTGAGTGACTTGGTGAGTGAGTTGGTGAGTGAGTTGGTGAGTGAGTTGGTGAGTGACTTGGTGAGTGAGTTGGTGAGTGAGTTGGTGAGTGAGTTGGTGAGTGAGTTGGTGAGTGACTTGGTGAGTGACTTGGTGAGTGAGTGAGTTGGTGAGTGAGTGAGTGAGTTGGTGAGTGAGTTGGTGAGTGAGTTGGTGAGTGACTTGGTGAGTGAGTGAGTGAGTTGGTGAGTGAGTTGGTGAGTGACTTGGTGAGTGAGTTGGTGAGTGAGTTGGTGAGTGACTTGGTGAGTGAGTTGGTGAGTGAGTTGGTGAGTGAGTTGGTGAGTGAGTGAGTGAGTTGGTGAGTGAGTTGGTGAGTGACTTGGTGAGTGACTTGTTGAGTGACTTGGTGAGTGAGTGAGTTGGTGAGTGAGTTGGTGAGTGAGTTGGTGAGTGAGTGAGTTGGTGAGTGAGTTGGTGAGTGAGTGAGTTGGTGAGTGAGTTGGTGAGTGAGTTGGTGAGTGACTTGGTGAGTGAGTGAGTTGGTGATTGACTTGGTGAGTGAGTTGGTGAGTTGGTGAGTGAGTTGGTGAGTGACTTGGTGAGTGAGTTGGTGAGTGAGTTGGTGAGTGAGTGAGTTGGTGAGTGAGTGAGTGAGTTGGTGAGTGAGTTGGTGGTGAGTGAGTGAGTGAGTTGGTGAGTGAGTGAGTGAGTTGGTGAGTGACTTGGTGAGTGACTTGTTGAGTGACTTGGTGAGTGAGTGAGTTGGTGAGTGAGTTGGTGAGTGACTTGGTGAGTGAGTTGGTGAGTGAGTTGGTGAGTGAGTTGGTGAGTGAGTTGGTGAGTGAGTTGGTGAGTGAGTTGGTGAGTGAGTTGGTGAGTGACTTGGTGAGTGAGTGAGTTGGTGAGTGAGTGAGTGAGTTGGTGAGTGAGTTGGTGAGTGAGTTGGTGAGTGACTTGGTGAGGGAGTGAGTGAGTTGGTGAGTGAGTTGGTGAGTGACTTGGTGAGTGAGTTGGTGAGTGAGTTGGTGAGTGACTTGGTGAGTGAGTTGGTGAGTGAGTTGGTGAGTGAGTGAGTGAGTTGGTGAGTGAGTTGGTGAGTGACTTGGTGAGTGACTTGTTGAGTGACTTGGTGAGTGAGTGAGTTGGTGAGTGAGTTGGTGAGTGAGTTGGTGAGTGAGTTGGTGAGTGAGTGAGTTGGTGAGTGAGTTGGTGAGTGAGTGAGTTGGTGAGTGAGTTGGTGAGTGAGTTGGTGAGTGACTTGGTGAGTGAGTGAGTTGGTGATTGACTTGGTGAGTGAGTTGGTGAGTTGGTGAGTGAGTTGGTGAGTGACTTGGTGAGTGAGTTGGTGAGTGAGTTGGTGAGTGAGTGAGTGAGTTGGTGAGTGAGTTGGTGAGTGAGTGAGTGAGTTGGTGAGTGAGTGAGTGAGTTGGTGAGTGACTTGGTGAGTGACTTGTTGAGTGACTTGGTGAGTGAGTGAGTTGGTGAGTGAGTTGGTGAGTGAGTTGGTGAGTGACTTGGTGAGTGAGTTGGTGAGTGAGTTGGTGAGTGAGTTGGTGAGTGACTTGGTGAGTGAGTTGGTGAGTGAGTTGGTGAGTGAGTTGGTGAGTGACTTGGTGAGTGACTTGGTGAGTGAGTGAGTTGGTGAGTGAGTGAGTGAGTTGGTGAGTGAGTTGGTGAGTGAGTTGGTGAGTGACTTGGTGAGTGAGTGAGTGAGTTGGTGAGTGAGTTGGTGAGTGACTTGGTGAGTGAGTTGGTGAGTGAGTTGGTGAGTGACTTGGTGAGTGAGTTGGTGAGTGAGTTGGTGAGTGAGTTGGTGAGTGAGTGAGTGAGTTGGTGAGTGAGTTGGTGAGTGACTTGGTGAGTGACTTGTTGAGTGACTTGGTGAGTGAGTGAGTTGGTGAGTGAGTTGGTGAGTGAGTTGGTGAGTGAGTGAGTTGGTGAGTGAGTTGGTGAGTGAGTGAGTTGGTGAGTGAGTTGGTGAGTGAGTTGGTGAGTGACTTGGTGAGTGAGTGAGTTGGTGATTGACTTGGTGAGTGAGTTGGTGAGTTGGTGAGTGAGTTGGTGAGTGACTTGGTGAGTGAGTTGGTGAGTGAGTTGGTGAGTGAGTGAGTTGGTGAGTGAGTGAGTGAGTTGGTGAGTGAGTTGGTGAGTGAGTGAGTGAGTTGGTGAGTGAGTGAGTGAGTTGGTGAGTGACTTGGTGAGTGACTTGGTGAGTGACTTGGTGAGTGAGTGAGTTGGTGAGTGAGTTGGTGAGTGAGTTGGTGAGTGACTTGGTGAGTGAGTTGGTGAGTGAGTTGGTGAGTGAGTTGGTGAGTGACTTGGTGAGTGAGTTGGTGAGTGAGTTGGTGAGTGACTTGGTGAGTGACTTGGTGAGTGAGTGAGTTGGTGAGTGAGTGAGTGAGTTGGTGAGTGAGTTGGTGAGTGAGTTGGTGAGTGACTTGGTGAGTGAGTGAGTGAGTTGGTGAGTGAGTTGGTGAGTGACTTGGTGAGTGAGTTGGTGAGTGAGTTGGTGAGTGACTTGGTGAGTGAGTTGGTGAGTGAGTTGGTGAGTGAGTTGGTGAGTGAGTGAGTGAGTTGGTGAGTGAGTTGGTGAGTGACTTGGTGAGTGACTTGTTGAGTGACTTGGTGAGTGAGTGAGTTGGTGAGTGAGTTGGTGAGTGAGTTGGTGAGTGAGTTGGTGAGTGAGTGAGTTGGTGAGTGAGTTGGTGAGTGAGTGAGTTGGTGAGTGAGTTGGTGAGTGAGTTGGTGAGTGACTAGGTGAGTGAGTGAGTTGGTGATTGACTTGGTGAGTGAGTTGGTGAGTGAGAGAGTGGTGAGTGAGTTGGTGAGTGACTTGGTGAGTGAGTTGGTGAGTGAGTTGGTGAGTGAGTGAGTTGGTGAGTGAGTGAGTGAGTTGGTGAGTGAGTTGGTGAGTGAGTGAGTGAGTTGGTGAGTGAGTGAGTGAGTTGGTGAGTGACTTGGTGAGTGACTTGTTGAGTGACTTGGTGAGTGAGTGAGTTGGTGAGTGAGTTGGTGAGTGAGTTGGTGAGTGACTTGGTGAGTGAGTTGGTGAGTGAGTTGGTGAGTGAGTTGGTGAGTGACTTGGTGAGTGAGTTGGTGAGTGAGTTGGTGAGTGACTTGGTGAGTGACTTGGTGAGTGACTTGGTGAGTGAGTGAGTTGGTGAGTGAGGAGTGAGTTGGTGAGTGAGTTGGTGAGTGAGTGAGTTGGTGAGTGAGTTGGTGAGTGAGTTGGTGAGTGACTTGGTGAGTGAGTTGGTGAGTGACTTGGTGAGTGAGTTGGTGAGTGAGTTGGTGAGTGACTTGGTGAGTGAGTTGGTGAGTGAGTTGGTGAGTGAGTTGGTGAGTGAGTGAGTGAGTTGGTGAGTGACTTGGTGAGTGACTTGGTGAGTGACTTGGTGAGTGACTTGGTGAGTGAGTTGGTGAGTGAGTGGAGTTGGTGAGTGAGTGGTGAGTGAGTTGGTGAGTGAGTTGGTGAGTGAGTTGAGGTAGTGAGTGAGTTGGTGAGTGAGTGAGTGAGTTGGTGAGTGAGTGAGTGAGTTGGTGAGTGACTTGGTGAGTGACTTGGTGAGTGAGTGAGTTGGTGGTGAGTGAGTTGGTGAGTGAGTTGGTGAGTGACTTGGTGAGTGAGTTGGTGAGTGAGTTGGTGAGTGACTTGGTGAGTGAGTTGGTGAGTGAGTTGGTGAGTGGACTTGGTGAGTGACTTGGTGAGTGAGTTGGTGAGTGAGTGAGTTGGTGAGTGAGTGAGTGAGTTGGTGAGTGAGTTGGTGAGTGAGTTGGTGAGTGACTTGGTGAGTGAGTGGAGTGAGTTGGTGAGTGAGTTGGTGAGTGACTTGGTGAGTGAGTTGGTGAGTGAGTTGGTGAGTGACTTGGTGAGTGAGTTGGTGAGTGAGTTGGTGAGTGACTTGGTGAGTGAGTTGGTGAGTGAGTTGGTGAGTGAGTTGGGAGTGAGTGAGTGAGTGGTGAGTGACTTGGTGAGTGACTTGTTGAGTATACCTCCCG
>NC_133749.1:1437175-1636720 GCF_048934315.1 Petromyzon marinus | reverse complement strand
TAGGTGAGAGTGAATGAGGTGTGTGAGAGTGAATGAAGTGGGTGAGAGTGAATGAGGTGGGTGAGAGTGAATGAAATGGGGGATTGAAGTAGGTGAGAGTGAATGAGGTGGGTGAATGAGGTGGGTGAATGAGGTGGGTGAGAGTGAATGAAATGGGGGATTGAAGTAGGTGAGAGTGAATGAGGTGGGTGAGAGTGAATGAGGTGGGTGAGAGTGAATGAAATGGGGGATTGAAGTAGGTGAGAGTGAATGAGGTGGGTGAGAGTGAATGAAGTAGGTGAGATTGAATGAAATGGGTGAGAGTGAATGAGGTGGGTGAGAGTGAATGAGGTGGGTGAGAGTGAATGACGTAGGTGAGAGTGAATGAAGTGGGTGAGAGTGAATGAAGTAGGTGAGAGTGAATGAGGTGTGTGAGAGTGAATGAGGTGGGTGAGAGTGAATGAGGTGGGTGAGAGTGAATGAGGTGTGTGAGAGTGAATGAGTGTGTGAGAGTGAATGAGGTGTGTGAGAGTGAATGAGGTGGGTGAGAGTGAATGAAGTAGGTGAGAGTGAATGAGGTGGGTGAGAGTGAATGAGGTGGGTGAGAGTGAATGAGGTGGGTGAGAGTGAATGAAGTTGGGTGAGACTGAATGAAGTAGGTGAGAGTGAATGAGGTGGGTGAGAGTGAATGAGGTGGGTGAGAGTGAATGAGGTGGGTGAGAGTGAATGAAGGTGGGTGAGAGTGAATGAGGTGTGGGAGAGTGAATGAAGTAGGTGAGAGTGAATGAGGTGGGTGAGAGTGAATGAGGTGGGTGAGATTAATGAATGAAATGGGTGAGAGTGAATGAGGTGGGTGAGAGTGAATGAAGTAGGTGAGAGTGAATGAAGTAGGTGAGAGTGAATGAGGTTTGTGAGAGTGAATGAAGTAGGTGAGAGTGAATGAGGTGGGTGAGAGTGAATGAGGTGGGTGAGTGGAATGAGGTGAGTGAGAGTGAATGATGTAGGGTGAGAGTGAAGGATAATGGGGTATGAAGGAGGTGAGAGTGAATGAGGTGGGTGAGAGTGAATGAGGTGGGTGAGAGTGATGAGTAGGTGGAAGTGAATGAAACGAGGGGATGAAACGTACCGATGGACGTAGTTGTGAATGAAGTCTGGGCAGTCGTAGCTGAGGACACAAGGTGACGGAGTGAACATCGATCCCACGGGCAGCACATCAAGCTCACCAGCCTGTTGAGTACCATCATCACCATCATCAACAACATCATCATCATCACCATCATCAACATCATCATCACCATCATCAACATCCACATCATCAACATCACCATCAACATCAACAACATCCACATCATCATCGTCATCATCACCATCATCAACATAACAATCATCATCATCAACATCATCACCATCACCATCATCAACATAACAATCATCATCATCAACATCACCATCATCAACATCATCATCAACATCATCATCACCATCATCATCATCAACATCATCACCATCAACATCACCATCATCATCATCATCACCATCAACATCAACACCATCATCATCATCACCATCATCATCATCACCATCATCACCATCAACATCATCACCATCAACATCATCATCACCATCATCACCATCATCATCGTCATCAACATCATCATCACCATCACCATCATCAACATAACAATCATCATCATCAACATCACCATCATCAACATCATCATCATCATCATCATCAACACCATCATCAACATCACCATCATCACCATCATCATCAACATCATCATCACCATCAACATCATCAACATCACCATCAACATCATCATCACCATCATCAACATCACCATCATCATCACCATCAACATCACCATCATCAACATAACAATCATCATCATCATCATCAACATCACCATCATCAACATCACCATCATCACCATCATCATCAACATCATCATCATCATCATCATCATCATCGTCATCATCATCATCATCATAACAATCATCACCATCATCACCATCATCAACATCATCACCATCATCACCATCATCATCAACATCATCATCACCACCATCATCAACATCATCAACAACATCATCATCATCATCACCATCATCATCACCATCATCATCACCATCATCACATCACCATCATCAACATCATCATCATCACCATCATCATCAACATCACCATCATCAACATAACAATCATCACCATCATCACCATCATCATCAACATAACAATCATCACCATCATCACCATCATCAACATAACAATCATCATCATCAACATCACCATCATCAACATCATCATCAACATCATCATCACCATCATCATCAACATCATCAACATCACCATCATCATCATCAACATCATCACCATCACCATCATCAACATCACCATCATCATCACCATCAACATCACCATCATCAACATAACAATCATCATCATCAACATCACCATCATCAACATCACCATCATCAACATCATCATCATCAACATAACAATCATCATCATCAACATCACCATCATCAACATAACAATCATCATCATCAACATCACCATCATCATCATCACCATCATCATCATCACCATCATCATCAACATCACCATCATCATCAACATCATCATCATCACCATCATCATCAACATCATCACCATCATCAACATAACAATCATCACCATCATCATCATCAACATAACAATCATCATCATCAACATCATCATCAACATCATCATCAACATCATCATCATCACCATCAACATCACCATCAACATCATCATCAACATCATCACCATCATCATCATCATCATCACCATCATCACCATCATCATCATCATCACCATCATCAACATCATCACCATCACCATCATCAACATAACAATCATCATCATCATCAACATCACCATCATCACCATCATCATCACCATCATCATCACCATCATCAACATCATCATCACCATCATCATCAACATCACCATCATCATCATCACCATCATCATCATCAACATCACCATCATAATCACCATCATCATCACCATCATCATCAACATCACCATCACCATCATCACCATCATCATCACCATCATCATCATCAACATCATCATCAACATCACCATCATCATCACCATCATCAACATCACCATCATCAACATCACCATCATCATCACCATCAACATCATCACCATCATCACCATCATCATCAACATCATCACCATCATCATCACCATCATCATCATCAACATCACCATCATCAACATCACCATCATCACCATCATCATCACCATCATCATCAACATCACCATCATCAACATCACCATCATCAACATCACCATCATCACCATCATCAACATCACCATCATCACCATCACCATCATCAACATCACCATCAACATCATCACCATCAACATCATCACCATCATCACCATCATCATCAACATCATCACCATAATCATTATCACCATCAACATCAACATCACCATCAACATCATCATCACCATCATCATCAACATCACCATCATCATCATCACCATCATCATCATCATCACCAACATCAACATCATCATCATCAACATCACCATCATCATCACCATCATCATCATCATCAACATCACCATCATCAACAACACCATCATCACCATCATCACCATCATCATCACCATCATCATCAACATCATCAACATCAACATCACCATCATCAACATCACCATCATCAACATCACCATCATCAACATCACCATCATCAACATCACCATCATCACCATCACCATCATCACCATCATCAACATCACCATCATCACCATCAACATCATCACCATCAACATCATCATCACCATCAACATCATAAACATCACCATCAACATCATCATCACCATCAACATCATCATCACCATCATCAACATCATCAACATCACCATCAACATCACCATCATCATCAACATCAACATCACCATCAACATTAACATCATCACCATCAACATCATCATCACCATCAACATCACCATCATCAACATTACCATCATCATCAACATCATCATCACAATCATCATCACCATCAACAACATCAACATCACCATCACCATCATCACCATCAACATCAACACCATCAATATCACCATCATCATCACCATCAACATCATCAACATCACCATCAACATCACCATCAACATGACCATCAACATCACCATCACCATCATCAACACCATCACCATCAACATCACCATCAACATCACCACCATCAACATCACCATCAACACCATCAACATCACCATCAATATCAACACCATCATCATCAACATCAACACCATCAACATCACCATCATCATCAAAATCATCATCACCATCATCAACAACACCATCACCATTGTCACCGTCACCACCATCACCATCAACATAGCAGCATCATCACTATCATCACCATCATCACCACCATCACTATCGTCATCACCATCGTCACCACCATCACCACCTTCACCACCATCACCACCTTCACCACCATCACTATCATCAACATAGCAGCATCATCATCATCATCACCACCATCATCACCGTCACCACCACGACCATAATTCATCATCAACACAGCAGCAGCAGAATCAGCATTGTTCATGAGATTGTCTGATATCAATGCCTGTGGTTCTGCTCATGGTGATGTTGATGGTGTTGATGGTGATGTTGACGATATTCATGGTGATGATGTTGACGGTGATGTTGATGGTGGTCATGTTGTTGATGTTGTTGATGATGTTGTTGATGATGTTGTTGATGATGTTGTTGTTGATGTTGTTGTTGATGATGTTGTTGTTGATGTTGTTGTTGATGATGTTGTTGTTGATGTTGTTGTTGATGATGTTGTTGTTGATGTTGTTGTTGATGATGTTGTTGTTGTTGATGTTGTTGTTGATGATGTTGTTGTTGTTGATGTTGTTGTTGATGATGTTGTTGTTGATGATGTTGTTGTTGATGATGTTGTTGTTGTTGTTGATGATGTTGATGATGTTGTTGATGATGTTGATGATGTTGTTGTTGATGTTGTTGATGTTGTTGATGATGTTGTTGATGTTGATGATGTTGTTGATGTTGATGATGTTGTTGATGATGTTGATGATGTTGTTGATGATGTTGATGATGTTGTTGATGTTGATGATGTTGATGATGTTGATGATGTTGTTGATGATGTTCCTGGTGATGATGTTGTTGTTGATGTTGATGATGTTGTTGATGATGTTGATGATGTTGTTGATGATGTTGATGTTGTTGATGTTGTTGTTGTTGATGTTGTTGATGTTGATGATGTTGTTGATGTTGATGATGTTGTTGATGTTGATGGTGATGATGTTGTTGTTGTTGTTGATGATGATGTTGATGTTGTTGATGTTGTTGTTGATGATGTTGTTGTTGATGATGTTGTTGTTGATGATGTTGTTGTTGATGATGTTGATGATGTTGTTGATGATGTTGATGATGTTGTTGTTGATGTTGTTGATGTTGTTGATGATGTTGTTGATGTTGATGATGTTGTTGATGTTGATGATGTTGTTGATGATGTTGATGATGTTGTTGATGTTGATGATGTTGTTGATGATGTTGATGATGTTGTTGATGATGTTGATGATGTTGTTGATGTTGATGATGTTGATGATGATGTTGATGATGTTGTTGATGATGTTCCTGGTAATGATGTTGTTGTTGATGTTGATGATGTTGTTGATGATGTTGATGATGTTGTTGATGATGTTGATGTTGTTGATGTTGTTGTTGATGTTGTTGATGTTGATGATGTTGTTGATGTTGTTGATGTTGATGATGTTGTTGATGTTGATGGTGATGATGTTGTAGTTGTTGTTGATGATGATGTTGATGTTGTTGATGTTGTTGTTGATGATGTTGTTGTTGATGATGTTGTTGTTGATGATGTTGATGATGTTGTTGATGATGTTGATGATGTTGTTGTTGATGTTGTTGATGTTGTTGATGATGTTGTTGATGTTGATGATGTTGATGATGTTGTTGATGATGTTGATGATGTTGTTGATGATGTTGATGATGTTGTTGATGTTGATGATGTTGATGATGATGTTGATGATGTTGTTGATGTTGTTGTTGTGGTTGTTGATGTTGTTGATGATGTTGATGATGTTGTTGATGATGTTGATGATGTTGTTGATGTTGATGATGTTGTTGATGTTGATGATGTTGTTGATGATGTTCCTGGTGATGATGTTGTTGTTGATGTTGATGATGTTGTTGATGATGTTGATGATGTTGTTGATGATGTTGATGTTGTTGATGTTGTTGTTGTTGATGTTGTTGATGTTGATGATGTTGTTGATGTTGATGATGTTGTTGATGTTGATGGTGATGATGTTGTTGTTGTTGTTGATGATGATGTTGATGTTGTTGATGTTGTTGTTGATGATGTTGTTGTTGATGATGTTGTTGTTGATGATGTTGTTGTTGATGATGTTGTTGTTGATGATGTTGATGATGTTGTTGATGATGTTGATGATGTTGTTGTTGATGTTGTTGATGTTGTTGATGATGTTGTTGATGTTGATGATGTTGTTGATGTTGATGATGTTGTTGATGATGTTGATGATGTTGTTGATGTTGATGATGTTGTTGATGATGTTGATGATGTTGTTGATGATGTTGATGATGTTGTTGATGTTGATGATGTTGATGATGATGTTGATGATGTTGTTGATGATGTTCCTGGTAATGATGTTGTTGTTGATGTTGATGATGTTGTTGATGATGTTGATGATGTTGTTGATGATGTTGATGTTGTTGATGTTGTTGTTGATGTTGTTGATGTTGATGATGTTGTTGATGTTGTTGATGTTGATGATGTTGTTGATGTTGATGGTGATGATGTTGTAGTTGTTGTTGATGATGATGTTGATGTTGTTGATGTTGTTGTTGATGATGTTGTTGTTGATGATGTTGTTGTTGATGATGTTGATGATGTTGTTGATGATGTTGATGATGTTGTTGTTGATGTTGTTGATGTTGTTGATGATGTTGTTGATGTTGATGATGTTGATGATGTTGTTGATGATGTTGATGATGTTGTTGATGATGTTGATGATGTTGTTGATGTTGATGATGTTGATGATGATGTTGATGATGTTGTTGATGATGTTCCTGGTGATGATGTTGTTGTTGATGTTGATGATGTTGTTGATGATGTTGATGATGTTGTTGATGATGTTGATGTTGTTGATGTTGTTTTTGTTGATGTTGTTGATGATGTTGTTGTTGTTGTTGATGATGATGTTGATGTTGTTGATGATGTTGTTGATGTTGTTGATGTTGTTGATGATGTTGTTGTTGATGATGTTGTTGATGTTGTGATGTTGTTGATGATGTTGTTGTTGATGATGTTGTTGTTGTTGTTTTCTCACAGCTGGAGGTCCCCGCCCTGAAACCTTTTCAGCGTCTTCCTCCTCATCGCCGGCGACATCATTGACGAGAACTCGGCCACCTCCACCCCCCCGTACAGCCGAACCAGATGGTACAGTCTAACAACACACCAAACACCCCCGTTCATAAACACCAGATGGTACAGTCCAACAACACACCAAACACCCCCGTCCATAAACACCAGATGGTACAGTCCAACAACACACCAACACCCCCGTTCATAAAGATCAGATGGTACAGTTCAACAATACACCAACACCCCCGTTCATAAACACCAGATGGTACAGTCCAACAACACACCAACACCCCCATTCATAAACACCAGATGGTACAGTCTAACAACACAACACCCCCGTTCATAAACACCAGATGGTACACTCTAACAACACACCAACACAGTGTATGGTGGTGGTAACGGTGGTAGTGGTGGTATTGGTGGTAATAGCAGTGGTAGCGTTGGTAGTGGTGGTAATGGTGGCGAGGGTAGTGGTGGTTGTGGTGGTGGTAGTAGTGGTGGTGGTAGTAGTGGTGGTGGTGGTTGTAGTGGTGGTGGTGGTTGTGGTGGTGTAAGTAGTAGTGGTGGTTGTGGTGGTGGTAGTGGTTGTGGTGTTAGTAGTGGTGGTGGTAGTGGTGGTAGAAGTGGTGGTTGTGGTGGTAGTGGTTGTGTTAGTATTGGTGGTGGTCGTGGTGGTGGTGGTAGTGATGGTGGTAGTGGTGGTGGTTGTAGTGGTAGTATGGGTTGTGGTGTTAGTAGTGGTGGTAGTGGTGGTGGTTGTGGTGGTAGTGGTGGTAGTGGTGGTAGTGGTGGTGTTAGTAGTGGTGGTGTTAGTAGTAGTGGTGGTTGTGGTGGTGGTGGTGGTGCTAGTGGTGGTGGTGCTAGTGGTGGTGGTTGTGGTGGTAGTGGTGGTGGGTAGTGTTGGTAGTGCTGGTGGTGGTGTTGGTAGTGGTGGTGATGTTGGTAGTGGTGGTGGTGGTTGTGGTGGTAGTGGTGGTGTTAGTAGTGGTGGTAGTGGTGGTGGTAGTAGTGGTGTTAGTAGTGGTGGTGGTGTTGGTAGTGGTGGTGGTAGTGGTGGTGGTAGTGGTAGTGGTGGTGTTAGTAGTGGTGGTAGTGGTGGTGGTAGTGGTGGTGGTAGTAGTGGTGGTGGTAGTGGTGGTGTTAGTAGTGGTGGTGGTAGTGGTGGTTGTGGTGGTAGTGGTGGTGGTAGTGGTGGTGTTAGTAGTGGTGGTGGTTGTGGTGGTAGTGGTGGTGGTAGTAGTGGTGGTGGTAGTGGTGGTGTTAGTAGTGGTGGTGGTAGTGGTGGTTGTGGTGGTAGTGGTGGTAGTAGTGTGGTGGTGGTAGTGGTGGTGTTAGTAGTGGTGGTGTTAGTAATGGTGGTCTTGGTTGTGGTGGTGGTTGTAGTGGTGGTGGTAGTGGCGGTGTTAGTAGTGGTGGTGTTAGTAGTGGTGGTGGTTGTAGTGATGGTGGTAGTGGTGGTGGTTGTAGTAGTGGTGTTAGTAGTGGTGTTAGTAGTAGTGGTGGTTGTGGTGGTGGTGGTGCTAGTGGTGGTGGTGCTAGTGGTGGTGGTTGTGGTGGTAGTGGTGGTGGGTAGTGGTGGTAGTGCTGGTGGTGGTGTTGGTAGTGGTGGTGATGTTGGTAGTGGTGGTGGTGGTTGTGGTGGTAGTGGTGGTGTTAGTAGTGGTGGTAGTGGTGGTGGTAGTAGTGGTGTTAGTAGTGGTGGTGGTGTTGGTAGTGGTGGTGGTAGTGGTGGTGGTAGTGGTAGTGGTGGTGTTAGTAGTGGTGGTAGTGGTGGTGGTAGTGGTGGTGGTAGTAGTGGTGGTGGTAGTGGTGGTGTTAGTAGTGGTGGTGGTAGTGGTGGTTGTGGTGGTAGTGGTGGTGGTAGTGGTGGTGTTAGTAGTGGTGGTGGTTGTGGTGGTAGTGGTGGTGGTAGTAGTGGTGGTGGTAGTGGTGGTGTTAGTAGTGGTGGTGGTAGTGGTGGTGGTAGTGGTGGTGGTAGTAGTGGTGGTGGTAGTGGTGGTGTTAGTAGTGGTGGTGTTAGTAATGGTGGTCTTGGTTGTGGTGGTGGTTGTAGTGGTGGTGGTAGTGGCGGTGTTAGTAGTGGTGGTGTTAGTAGTGGTGGTGGTTGTAGTGATGGTGGTAGTGGTGGTGGTTGTAGTGGTGGTGGTAGTGGTGGTAGTGGTGGTGTTAGTAGTGGTGGTGGTAGTGGTGGTTGTGGTGGTAGTTGTGGTGGTAGTGGTGGTGTTAGTAGTGGTGGTGTTAGTAATGGTGGTCTTGGTTGTGGTGGTGGTTGTAGTGGTGGTGGTAGTGGCGGTGTTAGTAGTGGTGGTGTTAGTAGTGGTGGTGGTTGTAGTGGTGGTGGTAGTGGTGGTGGTTGTAGTGGTGGTGGTAGTGTTAGTAGTGGTGGTGTTAGTGGTGGTGGTAGTGGTGGTGGTGGTGGTAGTGGTGGTGGTTGTGGTGGTAGTGGTGGTGGTTGTGGTGGTTGTGGTGGTAGTGGTGGTTGTGGTGGTAGTGGTGGTGTTAGTAGTGGTGGTGTTAGTGGTGGTGGTAGTGGTGGTAGTGGTGGTGTTAGTAGTGGTAGTGGTGGTTGTGGTGGTAGTGGTGGTGGTAGTGGTGGTGTTAGTAGTGGTGGTGGTTGTGGTGGTAGTGGTGGTGGTTGTGGTGGTAGTGGTGGTTGTGGTGGTAGTGGTGGTGTTAGTAGTGGTGGTGTTAGTGGTGGTGGTGGTAGTGGTGGTGTTAGTAGTGGTGGTGGTGGTTGTGGTGGTAGTGGTGGTGTTAGTAGTGGTGGTAGTGGTGGTGTTAGTAGTGGTGGTGTTAGTGGTGGTGGTGGTAGTAGTGGTGTTAGTAGTGGTGGTAGTTGTGGTGGTAGTGGTGGTGTTAGTAGTGGTGGTGGTTGTGGTGGTAGTGGTGGTGGTAGTAGTGGTGGTGGTAGTGGTGGTGTTAGTAGTGGTGGTGGTATTGGTGGTTGTGGTGGTAGTGGTGGTTGTGGTGGTAGTTGTGGTGTTAGTAGTGGTGTTAGTAGTGGTGGTGTTAGTAGTGGTGGTGGTGGTTGTGGTGGTGGTTGTAGTGGTGGTTGTAGTGGTGGTGGTAGTGGTGGTGTTAGTGGTGGTGGTGTTAGTAGTGGTGGTGGTTGTAGTAGTGGTGTTAGTAGTGGTGTTAGTAGTAGTGGTGGTTGTGGTGGTGGTGGTGGTGGTGCTAGTGGTGGTGGTGCTAGTGGTGGTGGTTGTGGTGGTAGTGGTGGTGGGTAGTGGTGGTAGTGCTGGTGGTGGTGTTGGTAGTGGTGGTGATGTTGGTAGTGGTGGTGGTGGTTGTGGTGGTAGTGGTGGTGTTAGTAGTGGTGGTAGTGGTGGTGGTAGTAGTGGTGTTAGTAGTGGTGGTGGTGTTGGTAGTGGTGGTGGTAGTGGTGGTGGTAGTGGTAGTGGTGGTGTTAGTAGTGGTGGTAGTGGTGGTGGTAGTGGTGGTGGTAGTAGTGGTGGTGGTAGTGGTGGTGTTAGTAGTGGTGGTGGTAGTGGTGGTTGTGGTGGTAGTGGTGGTGGTAGTGGTGGTGTTAGTAGTGGTGGTGGTTGTGGTGGTAGTGGTGGTGGTAGTAGTGGTGGTGGTAGTGGTGGTGTTAGTAGTGGTGGTGGTAGTGGTGGTGGTAGTGGTGGTGGTAGTAGTGGTGGTGGTAGTGGTGGTGTTAGTAGTGGTGGTGTTAGTAATGGTGGTCTTGGTTGTGGTGGTGGTTGTAGTGGTGGTGGTAGTGGCGGTGTTAGTAGTGGTGGTGTTAGTAGTGGTGGTGGTTGTAGTGATGGTGGTAGTGGTGGTGGTTGTAGTGGTGGTGGTAGTGGTGGTAGTGGTGGTGTTAGTAGTGGTGGTGGTAGTGGTGGTTGTGGTGGTAGTTGTGGTGGTAGTGGTGGTGTTAGTAGTGGTGGTGTTAGTAATGGTGGTCTTGGTTGTGGTGGTGGTTGTAGTGGTGGTGGTAGTGGCGGTGTTAGTAGTGGTGGTGTTAGTAGTGGTGGTGGTTGTAGTGGTGGTGGTAGTGGTGGTGGTTGTAGTGGTGGTGGTAGTGTTAGTAGTGGTGGTGTTAGTGGTGGTGGTAGTGGTGGTGGTGGTGGTAGTGGTGGTGGTTGTGGTGGTAGTGGTGGTGGTTGTGGTGGTTGTGGTGGTAGTGGTGGTTGTGGTGGTAGTGGTGGTGTTAGTAGTGGTGGTGTTAGTGGTGGTGGTAGTGGTGGTAGTGGTGGTGTTAGTAGTGGTAGTGGTGGTTGTGGTGGTAGTGGTGGTGGTAGTGGTGGTGTTAGTAGTGGTGGTGGTTGTGGTGGTAGTGGTGGTGGTTGTGGTGGTAGTGGTGGTTGTGGTGGTAGTGGTGGTGTTAGTAGTGGTGGTGTTAGTGGTGGTGGTGGTAGTGGTGGTGTTAGTAGTGGTGGTGGTGGTTGTGGTGGTAGTGGTGGTGTTAGTAGTGGTGGTAGTGGTGGTGTTAGTAGTGGTGGTGTTAGTGGTGGTGGTGGTAGTAGTGGTGTTAGTAGTGGTGGTAGTTGTGGTGGTAGTGGTGGTGTTAGTAGTGGTGGTGGTTGTGGTGGTAGTGGTGGTGGTAGTAGTGGTGGTGGTAGTGGTGGTGTTAGTAGTGGTGGTGGTATTGGTGGTTGTGGTGGTAGTGGTGGTTGTGGTGGTAGTTGTGGTGTTAGTAGTGGTGTTAGTAGTGGTGGTGTTAGTAGTGGTGGTGGTGGTTGTGGTGGTGGTTGTAGTGGTGGTTGTAGTGGTGGTGGTAGTGGTGGTGTTAGTGGTGGTGGTGTTAGTAGTGGTGGTGGTTGTAGTGGTGGTGGTGGAAGTGGTGGTGGTTGTAGTGGTGGTGGTAGTGGTGGTAGTGGTGGTGTTAGTAGTGGTGGTTGTGGTGGTAGTGGTGGTGTTAGTAGTGGTGGTGGTTGTGGTGGTTGTGGTGGTAGTGGTGGTTGTGGTGGTAGTGGTGGTGTTAGTAGTGGTGGTGTTAGTGGTGGTGGTAGTGGTGTTAGTAGTGGTAGTGGTGGTTGTGGAGTAGTGGTAGTGGTGGTTGTGGTGGTGGTAGTGGTGGTGTCAGTAGTGGTGGTGGTTGTGGTGGTGGTTGTGGTGGTTGTAGTGGTGGTGGTTGTGGTGGTAGTGGTGGTGTTAGTAGTTGTTGTGGTGGTTGTGGTGGTTGTGGTGGTGGTGGTGTTAGTAGTGGTGTTAGTAGTGGTGTTAGTAGTGGTGTTAGTAGTGGTGTTAGTAGTGGTGGTGGTAGTGGTGGTGTTAGTAGTGGTGTTAGTAGTGGTGTTAGTAGTGGTGGTGGTAGTGGTGGTAGTGGTGGTGTTAGTAGTGGTGTTAGTAGTGGTGTTAGTAGTGGTGGTGGTAGTGGTGGTAGTGGTGGTGTTAGTAGTGGTGGTTGTGGTGGTAGTTGTGGTGGTTGTGGTGGTGGTGGTGTTAGTAGTGGTGTTAGTGGTGGTGTTAGTAGTGGTGTTAGTAGTGGTGTTAGTAGTGGTGTTAGTAGTGGTGGTGGTAGTGGTGGTGTTAGTAGTGGTGTTAGTAGTGGTGTTAGTAGTGGTGGTGGTAGTGGTGTTAGTAGTGGTGTTAGTAGTGGTGGTAGTGGTGGTGTTAGTAGTGGTGTTAGTAGTGGTGGTGGTAGTGGTGGTGTTAGTAGTGGTGTTAGTAGTGGTGTTAGTAGTGGTGGTGGTAGTGGTGGTGTTAGTAGTGGTGTTAGTAGTGGTGGTGGTGGTAGTAGTGGTGTTAGTAGTGGTGTTAGTAGTGGTGGTAGTGGTGGTTGTGGTGGTAGGTGTGGTGTTAGTGGTGGTTGTGGTGGTGGTGGTGGTGGTGGTAGTGGTGGTGGTGTGGTAGTAGTGGTGTGTTAGTGGTGGTGTTGTGGTGGTGGTGTAGTAGTGTGGTTGGTGGTGGTGGTGGTGTGTGGTGGTGGTGGTGGTTTGAGTGGTGGTGAGTGTGGTGGTGGTGGTGGTGGTGGTGGTGTAGTGTGGTGGTAGTGGTGGTGTTAGTAGTGGTCGTAGTGGTGGTTGTGGTGGTGTTAGTAGTGGTGGTGGTTGTAGTGGTGGTGGTTGTGGTGGTAGTGGTGGTTGTGGTGGTAGTAGTGGTGGTGTCAGTAGTGGTGGTGGTGGTTGTGGTGGTGGTTGTAGTGGTGGTGGTTGTGGTGGTAGTGGTGGTGTTAGTAGTGGTTGTGGTAGTGGTGGTGGTTGTGGTGGTAGTGGTGTTAGTGGTGGTGTTAGTAGTGGTGTTAGTAGTGGTGTTAGTAGTGGTGTTAGTAGTGGTGTTAGTAGTGGTGTTAGTAGTGGTGTTAGTAGTGGTGGTGGTAGTGGTGGTAGTGGTGGTGTTAGTAGTGGTGTTAGTAGTGGTGTTAGTAGTGGTGGTGGTAGTGGTGGTAGTGGTGGTGTTAGTGGTGGTTGTGGTGGTGGTTGTGGTGGTAGTGGTGGTAGTAGTGGTGTTAGTAGTGGTGGTGTTAGTAGTGGTGTTAGTAGTGGTGGTGTTAGTAGTGGTGATAGTGGTGGTGTTAGTAGTGGTGGTGATAGTGGTGGTGTTAGTAGTGGTGGTGTTAGTAGTGGTGTTAGTAGTGGTGGTGTTAGTGGTGGTAGTTGTGGTGGTGGTAGTGATAGTGATGGTGGTAGTGGTGGTAGTGGTAGTGGTGGTAGTGTTAGTAGTGGTGGTGGTAGTGGTGTTAGTAGTGGTGTTAGTAGTGGTGGTGGTAGTGGTGGTGTTAGTAGTGGTGTTAGTAGTGGTGTTAGTAGTGGTGGTGGTAGTGGTGTTAGTAGTGGTGTTAGTAGTGGTGTTAGTAGTGGTGTTAGTAGTGGTGGTAGTGGTGGTGTTAGTAGTGGTGGTTGTAGTAGTGGTGGTAGTGGTGGTTGTGGTGGTTGTGGTGGTAGTTGTAGTAGTGGTGGTTGTGGTGGTGTTAGTGGTGGTGTTAGTGGTGGTGTTAGTAGTGGTGTTAGTAGTGGTGGTAGTGGTGGTGTTAGTGGTGGTTGTGGTGGTAGCGGTTGTGGTGGTGGTTGTAGTGTCGTCAACCTGTGAGCGGCCTGTCTGGTGTTGGTGAAGCAGAGAATCTTGCGGAAGCGAAGGTGGAGGGCAAAGTGCAGCACGGCGAGAGGCCTCAGCTTGAGACTCACGGGGACGTAGTACTCCTGGAAAGACACGGAGACACGGGGACACGGGGACACGGGGACACGGGGACACGGAGACACGGGGACACGGGGACACGGAGACACGGGGACAGGGAGACACGGAGACGTAGTACTCCTGGAAAGACACGGAGACACGGAGACACGGGGACACGGGGACAGGGGGACACGGGGACACGGGGACACGGGGACACGGGGACACGGAGACACGGGGACGTAGTACTCCTGGAAAGACACGGAGACACGGAGACACGGGGACACGGAGACACGGAGACACGGGGACACGGGGACACGGGGACACGGGGACGTAGTACTCCTGGAAAGACACGGAGACACGGAGACACGGAGACACGGAGACAGGGAGACACGGGGACAGGGGGACACGGGGACACGGGGACACGGGGACAGGGGGACACGGGGACACGGGGACACGGGGACACGGGGACACGGGGACACGGAGACAGGGAGACACGGGGACAGGGAGACACTGAGACGTAGTACTCCTGGGGAGACACGGAGACACGGAGACGTAGTACTCCTGGAAAGACACGGAGACACGGGGACACGGGGACACGGGGACAGGGAGACACGGGGACAGGGAGACACGGAGACACTGAGACGTAGTACTCCTGGAAAGACACGGAGACACGGGGACACGGGGACACGGGGACACGGGGACACGGGGACACTGAGACACGGGGACACGGAGACACGGGGACACGGGGACACGGAGACACGGGGACACGGGGACACGGAGACGTAGTACTCCTGGAAAGACACGGAGACACGGGGACACGGAGACACGGGGACACGGAGACACGGGGACACGGGGACACGGGGACACGGAGACGTAGTACTCCTGGAAAGACACGGAGACACGGGGACACGGAGACACGGAGACACGGGGACACGGAGACACGGAGACGTAGTACTCCTGGAAAGACACGGAGACACGGAGACACGGAGACGTAGTACTCCTGGAAAGACACGGAGACACGGGGACACGGGGACACGGGGACACGGAGACACGGAGACACGGGGACACGGGGACACGGGGACACGGGGACACGGGGACACGGAGACACGGGGACAGGGAGACGTAGTACTCCTGGAAAGACACGGAGACACGGGGACACGGGGACAGGGAGACGTAGTACTCCTGGAAAGACACGGAGACACGGAGACACGGGGACACGGAGACACGGGGACAGGGAGACACGGGGACAGGGAGACACGGAGACGTAGTACTCCTGGAAAGACACGGGGACACGGGGACACGGGGACACGGGGACACGGGGACACGGGGACACGGGGACGTAGTACTCCTGGAAAGACACGGAGACACGGGGACACGGGGACACGGGGACACGGAGACACGGGGACAGGGAGACACGGAGACACGGGGACACGGGGACACGGGGACACGGGGACACGGGGACACGGGGACGTAGTACTCCTGGAAAGACACGGAGACACGGGGACACGGGGACACGGAGACACGGGGACACGGGGACACGGAGACACGGGGACACGGGGACACGGGGACACGGGGACACGGGGACACGGGGACGTAGTACTCCTGGAAAGACACGGAGACACGGGGACACGGGGACACGGGGACACGGGGACAGGGAGACACGGGGACACGGAGACACGGGGACGTAGTACTCCTGGAAAGACACGGAGACACGGGGACACGGGGACACGGGGGACAGGGAGACACGGAGACACGGGGACACTGAGACACGGGGACACGGAGACACGGGGACGTAGTACTCCTGGAAAGACACGGAGACACGGGGACACGGGGACACGGGGACACGGAGACACGGGGACACGGGGACACGGAGACGTAGTACTCCTGGAAAGACACGGAGACACGGGGACACGGAGACACGGAGACACGGAGACACGGGGACACGGGGACACGGAGACACGGGGACACGGGGACACGGAGACGTAGTACTCCTGGAAAGACACGGAGACACGGGGACACGGGGACACGGAGACACGGGGACAGGGAGACACGGAGACGTAGTACTCCTGGAAAGACACGGAGACACGGGGACACGGGGACACGGGGACACGGAGACACGGGGACAGGGAGACACGGAGACGTAGTACTCCTGGAAAGACACGGAGACACGGGGACACGGGGACACGGAGACACGGGGACAGGGAGACACTGAGACGTAGTACTCCTGGAAAGACACGGAGACACGGGGACACGGAGACACGGAGACACGGAGACACGGGGACAGGGAGACACGGAGACGTAGTACTCCTGGAAAGACACGGAGACACGGGGACACGGGGACACGGGGACACGGAGACACGGGGACAGGGAGACACGGAGACGTAGTACTCCTGGAAAGACACGGAGACACGGGGACACGGGGACACGGAGACACGGGGACAGGGAGACACTGAGACGTAGTACTCCTGGAAAGACACGGAGACACGGGGACACGGAGACACGGAGACACGGAGACACGGGGACAGGGAGACACTGAGACGTAGTACTCCTGGAAAGACACGGAGACACGGGGACACGGGGACACGGGGACACGGAGACACGGGGACACGGAGACACGGGGACACGGAGACGTAGTACTCCTGGAAAGACACGGAGACACGGGGACACGGGGACACGGAGACAGGGAGACGTAGTACTCCTGGAAAGACACGGAGACACGGGGACACGGGGACACGGAGACAGGGGGACACGGGGACACGGAGACACGGAGACACGGGGACACTGAGACACGGAGACGTAGTACTCCTGGGGAGACACGGAGACACGGGGACACGGAGACACGGAGACACGGAGACACGGAGACACTGAGACGTAGTACTCCTGGAAAGACACGGAGACACGGGGACACGGGGACACGGAGACACGGAGACACGGAGACACGGAGACACGGAGACGTAGTACTCCTGGGGAGACACGGAGACACGGGGACACGGGGACACGGAGACAGGGGGACACGGGGACACGGAGACACGGGGACACGGAGACACGGAGACGTAGTACTCCTGGGGAGACACGGAGACACGGGGACACGGGGACACGGGGACACGGAGACACGGAGACGTAGTACTCCTGGGGAGACACGGAGACACGGGGACACTGAGACACGGAGACACGGAGACACGGGGACACGGAGACACGGAGACACGGAGACACGGAGACACGGAGACACGGAGACACTGTACTCCTGGGGAGACACGGAGACACGGGGACACGGAGACACGGAGACACGGAGACGTAGTACTCCTGGGGAGACACGGGGACACGGGGACACGGAGACACTGAGACACTGAGACAGGGAGACACTGGGACACTGAGACACTGAGACAGAGAGACACTGGGATAGTGAGACACTGAGATACGGAGACACTGAGACAGGGAGACACTGGGACACTGAGACAGGGAGACAGAGAGACACGGGGACACGGAGACAGGGAGACACTGAGAAACTGAGACAGGGAGACGTAGTACTCCTGGGGAGACACGGAGACACGGGGACACTGAGACACGGAGACACTGAGACGTAGTACTCCTGGAAAGACACGGAGACACGGGGACACGGGGACACTGAGACACGGAGACACTGAGACGTAGTACTCCTGGAAAGACACGGAGACACGGGGACACGGGGACACGGAGACACGGAGACACTGAGACGTAGTACTCCTGGAAAGACACGGAGACACTGTACTCCTGGGGAGACACGGAGACACGGGGACACGGGGGACACTGAGACACGGGGACGTAGTACTCCTGGAAAGACACGGAGACACGGGGACACGGGGGACACTGAGACACGGGGACGTAGTACTCCTGGAAAGACACGGAGACACGGGGACACGGGGGACACTGAGACACGGGGACGTAGTACTCCTGGAAAGACACGGAGACACGGGGACACGGGGGACACTGAGACACGGGGACGTAGTACTCCTGGAAAGACACGGAGACACGGGGACACGGGGGACACTGAGACACGGGGACGTAGTACTCCTGGAAAGACACGGAGACACGGGGACACGGGGACACGGGGACACGGAGACACGGAGACACGGAGACACGGAGACGTAGTACTCCTGGAAAGACACGGAGACACGGGGACACGGGGACACGGGGACACGGAGACACGGAGACACGGAGACGTAGTACTCCTGGGGAGACACGGAGACACGGGGACACTGAGACAGGGGGACACGGGGACACGGAGACACTGAGACAGGCAGACACTGAAACACTGGGACAGGGAGACAGTGAGACAGTGAGACACTGGGACACTGAGACACTGAGACAGAGAGACACTGAGACAGGGAGACAGGGAGACACTGAGACAGGGAGACAGAGAGACACTGAGACAGGGAGACAGGGAGACACTGAGACAGGGAGACAGGGAGACACTGAGACACTGTACTCCTGGGGAGACATGGGGACACTGAGACACTGAGACAGGGAGACACTGGGACACTGAGACAGGGAGACACGGGGACACGGAGACACTGAGACACTGAGACAGGGAGACACTGGGACACTGAGACAGGGAGACACGGGGACACGGAGACACTGAGACACTGAGACAGGGAGACACGGGGACACGGAGACACTGAGACACTGAGACAGGGAGACACTGGGACACTGGGACAGGGAGACACTGAGACACTGGGACACTGAGACACTGGGACAGGGAGACACTGGGACACTGGGACACTGAGACACTGAGACAGGGAGACACTGGGACACTGAGATACGGAGACACTGAGACAGGGAGACACTGGGACACTGAGACACTGAGACAGAGAGACACTGAGACACTGGAACAGGGAGACACTGGGACACTGGGACACTGGGACACTGAGACACTGAGACAGGGAGACACGGGGACACGGGGACACTGGGACACTGGGACACTGAGACACTGAGACACTGAGACACTGGGACACGGGGACACTGAAACACGGAGACACTGAGACAGGAAGACACTGAGACACTGAGACAGGGAGACACGGGGACACGGGGACACTGGGACACTGGGACACTGAGACACTGAGACACTGGGACACTGAGACACTGGGACACTGAAACACTGAGACACTGAGACACTGGGACACTGAGACAGGGAGACACTGGGACACTGAGACAGGGAGAAGAGAGACACTGAAACACTGAGACACTGAGACACTGGGACAGGGAGACACTGGGACACTGGGACACTGGGACACTGAGACACTGAGACACTGAGACAGGGAGACACTGAGACAGGGAGACACTGAGACAGGAAGACACTGAGACACTGAGACAGGGAGACAGAGAGACACTGAGACACTGGGACACTGAGACACTGGGACACGGAGACACTGAGACACTGAGACAGGGAGACACTGAGATACGGAGACACTGAGACAGGGAGACACTGGGACACTGAGACAGGGAGAAGAGAGACACTGAAACACTGAGACACTGAGACACTGGGACAGGGAGACACTGGGACACTGAGACACTGAGACACTGAGACAGGGAGACACTGAGACACGGAGACACTGAGACACTGAGACAGGGAGACAGGGAGACAGAGAGACACTGAGACACTGAGACACTGGGACACGGAGACAGTGAGACACTGGGACACTGAGACACTGGGACACTGGGACAGTGAGACACTGGGACACTGGGACACTGAGACACTGAGACACTGAGACACGGAGACACTGAGACACGGAGACAGTGAGACACTGGGACACTGAGACACTGGGACACTGGGACAGGGAGACACTGAGACAGGGAGACACTGAGACACTGAGACAGAGAGACACTGGGACACTGAGACACTGGGACACTGGGACAGGGAGACACTGAGACAGGGAGACACTGAGACACTGAGACAGAGAGACACTGTACTCCCGGGGAGACAGAGAGACACTGAGAGACAGGGAGACAGAGAGACAGGGAGGCAGAGAGACACTGAGACAGAGAGACAGAGAGACAGGGAGACAGACAGACACTGAGACACGGAGACAGAGAGACAGAGAGAGAGACAGAGAGACACGGAGACAGAGAGACAGAGAGACAGAGAGACAGAGAGAGAGACAGAGAGACACGGAGACAGGGAGACAGAGAGACACGGAGACAGGGAGACAGAGAGACACTGAGACAGGGAGACACTGAGACAGAGAGACAGGGAGACACTGAGACACTGAGACAGAGAGACACTGGGACACTGAGACACTGGGACACTGAGACACTGGGACACTGAGACACTGGGACACTGAGACAGGGAGACACGGAGACAGAGAGACACTGAGACAGAGAGACACGGAGACAGAGAGACAGAGAGACACGGAGACAGACAGACAGAGAGACAGAGAGACACTGAGACAGAGAGACACTGAGACAAAGAGACACTGAGACAGAGAGACACTGAGACAGAGAGACACTGAGACAGAGAGACACTGAGACAGAGAGACAGAGAGACAGAGAGACACTGAGACACGGAGACACGAAGACAGACAGAGAGACACGGAGACACTGAGACAGAGAGACACTGAGACAAAGAGACACTGAGACAGAGAGACACTGAGACAGGGAGACACTGAGACACTGAGACAGAGAGACACTGAGACAGGGAGACAGAGAGACACGGAGACAGAGAGACACGGAGACAGATAGACACTGGGACACGGAGACACTGAGACAGGGAGACAGGGAGACACTGGGACACGGAGACACTGAGACAGGGAGACACGGAGACACTGAGACAGGGAGACAGAGAGACACGGAGACAGAGAGACAGGGAGACACGGAGACACTGAGACAGGGAGACAGAGAGACACGGAGACAGAGAGACAGGGAGACACGGAGACAGACAGACAGAGAGACACTGAGACAGAGAGACATGGAGACAGAGAGACAGGGAGACACTGAGACACTGGGACACTGGGACACTGAGACACTGAGACACTGAGACAGGGAGACACGGAGACACTGAGACAGAGAGACACTGAGACAGAGAGACACTGAGACACTGAGACAGAGAGACACGGAGACACGGAGACACTGAGACAGGGAGACACTGAGACAGGGAGACACTGAGACAGAGAGACAGGGAGACACTGAGACACTGAGACAGAGAGACAGGGAGACACTGAGACAGAGAGACACTGAGACCCTGAGACAGAGAGACACTGAGACAGAGAGACACTGAGACACTGAGACACTGGGACACTGGGACACTGAGACACTGAGACACTGAGACAGACAGACAGAGAGACAGAGAGACACTGAGACAGAGAGACAGAGAGACACTGAGACAGAGAGACAGAGAGACACTGTACTCCCGGGGAGACAGAGAGACACTGAGAGACAGGGAGACAGAGAGACAGGGAGACAGAGTGACACTGAGACAGAGAGACACTGAGACACTGAGACACAGAGACACGGAGACACGGCGACAGACAGACAGAGAGACACTGAGACAGACAGAGAGACACTGAGACACTGAGACAGAGAGACACGGAGACACGAAGACAGACAGAGAGACACGGAGACAGAGAGACAGGGAGACACGGAGACAGAGAGACACGAAGACAGACAGAGACAGACAGAGAGACACTGAGACACTGAGACACGGAGACACGAAGACAGACAGAGACAGACAGAGAGACACTGAGACAGGGAGACACTGAGACAGGGAGACACTGAGACAGAGAGACACTGAGACACGGAGACACGGAGACACGAAGACAGACAGAGACAGACAGAGAGACACTGAGACACTGAGACACGGAGACACGAAGACAGACAGAGACAGACAGAGAGACACTGAGACAGGGAGACACTGAGACAGGGAGACACTGAGACAGGGAGACACTGAGACAGGGAGACACTGGGACACGGAGACAGACAGACAGAGAGACACTGGGACACTGAGACAGAGAGACAGAGAGACAGAGAGACAGACAGAGAGACAGAGAGACACTGTACTCCCTTACCCCCCCACCACCACCCACCCCCCCCCCACTCACGGTGAGCGACTCTGGGAAGCTGAAGAGGCCCTCCCCCCCGCACCGCTCCCCCCCCTGCAGGACGCCCCCCCCCACACCTCGCCCCCCCCGGGGAGTTTGTGGGGGGCCGTCCCCCCCCTCCCCCTCCCCCTCCCCCCCGCTGATGGCGGAGAAGAGGAGGGGCTGGAAGAGGCCCAGGGCCTGCAGGGCCTCGGGGCTGTGGGTGAGGGTGGCAGAGAGCAACAGCTTCTGTAGGGGGGCTCGGGGGGGCCACGATCTGGGGGGGGGGGGTGAGAGAGAGGGGTGGGTGGGGGGGGAGGGGTTAGAGAGGGGTGGGTGGGGTGAGGGGTTAGAGTGGGGTGGGTGGGGGGGTAAGAGAGGGGTGGGTGGGGGGGAGGGGAAGGGGTGGGGGCGAGGGAGTGGGTGGGAGGGGTGGGGGTAAGAGAGGGGTGGGGGAGATGTGAGGAGGATATGCGGGGAGACACGGGGGGAGACAGTGACACACGGAGACACGGGGGGAGACACGGGGGGAGACAGTGACACACGGAGACACGGGGCGAGACAGTGACACACGGAGACACGGGGGAGACACGGGGGGAGACACGGGGGAGACACGGGGGGAGACACGGGGGGAGACAGTGACACACGGAGACACGGGGGGAGACACGGGGGGAGACAGTGACACACGGAGACACGGGGGGAGACACGGGGGGAGACAGTGACACACGGAGACACGGGGGGAGACACGGGGGGAGACACGGGGGGAGACACGGGGGGAGACACGGGGGGAGACAGTGACACACGGAGACACAGGGGGAGACACGGGGGGAGACACGGGGGGAGACACGGGGGGAGACAGTGACACACGGAGACACGGGGGGAGACACGGGGGGAGACACGGGGGGAGACACGGGGGGAGACAGTGACACACGGAGACACAGGGGGAGACACGGGGGGAGACAGTGACACACGGAGACACGGGGGGAGACACGGGGGGAGACACGGGGGGAGACACGGGGGGAGACAGTGACACACGGAGACACAGGGGGAGACACGGGGGGAGACACGGGGGGAGACACGGGGGGAGACAGTGACACACGGAGACACAGGGGGAGACACGGGGGGAGACAGTGACACACGGAGACACGGGGGGAGACACGGGGGGAGGCACGGGGGGAGACACGGGGGGAGACAGTGACACACGGAGACACAGGGGGAGACACGGGGGGAGACACGGGGGGAGACACGGGGGGAGACAGTGACACACGGAGACACAGGGGGAGACACGGGGGGAGACAGTGACACACGGAGACACGGGGGGAGACACGGGGGGAGACAGTGACACACGGAGACACGGGGGGAGACACGGGGGGAGACACGGGGGGAGACACGGGGGGAGACAGTGACACACGGAGACACGGGGGGAGACACGGGGGGAGACAGTGACACACGGAGACACGGGGGGAGACACGGGGGGAGATACGGGGGGAGACACGGGGGGAGACAGTGACACACGGAGACACGGGGGGAGACACGGGGGGAGACAGTGACACACGGAGACACAGGGGGAGACACGGGGGGAGACAGTGACACACGGAGACACGGGGGGAGACACGGGGGGAGACAGTGACACACGGAGACACAGGGGGAGACACGGGGGGAGACACGGGGGAGACACGGGAGGAGACAGTGACACACGGAGACACGGGGGGAGACACGGGGGGAGACACGGGGGAGACACGGGGGGAGACAGTAACACACGGAGACACGGGGGGAGACACGGGGGGGAGACACGGGGGGAGACACGGGGGAGACACGGGGGGAGACAGTGACACACGGAGACACGGGGGGAGACACAGGGGGAGACACGGGGGGAGACACGGGGGGAGACAGTGACACACGGAGACACGGGGGGAGACACAGGGGGAGACACGGGGGGAGACACGGGGGGAGACACGGGGGAGACACGGGGGGAGACAGTGACACACGGAGACACGGGGGGAGACACGGGGGGAGACAGTGACACACGGAGACACGGGGGGAGACACGGGGGAGACACGGGGGGAGACACGGGGGGAGACACGGGGGAGACACGGGGGGAGACAGTGACACACGGAGACATGGGGGGAGACACGGGGGGAGACACGGGGGGAGACACGGGGGGAGACAGTGACACACGGAGACACGGGGGGAGACAGTGACACACGGAGACATGGGGGGGACCCCCAGCCACCTTCCCCCCCTCCCCCCTCACCCCCCGGGCTGAGTGGTGACCCCAGGTGCCGCCCTGCCGCACAGCATGCTGGGAGGAGCCGCCCCCATGGCGGCCCGCGTGACCTGGCTCAGCCAATCCTGGCTCAGGGAGTCCATCATGCGGTCTGCCTCGTCCACCACCTGGGCAGAGACGTGGGGGGGGTGGTCATGTGACGGGGGTAGTGCGGTTGTGTGGTGGTAGTGTGGTCGTAGTAGTAGTAGTGTAGTAGTAGTAGTAGTGTAGTAGTAGTGGTAGTAGTAGTGGTAGTAGTAGTGTAGCAGTAGTGTAGCAGTAGTGGTAGTAGTAGTGTAGTAGTAGTGTAGCAGTAGTGGTAGTAGTAGTGTAGTAGTAGTGGTAGTAGTAGTGTTAGTGTAGTGTAGCAGTAGTGGTAGTAGTAGTGTAGTAGTAGTGGTAGTAGTAGTGTAGTGGTAGTAGTAGTGGTAGTAGTAGTAGTGTAGTAGTAGTGTAGTAGTAGTAGTGTAATAGTGTAACAGTAGTGGTAGTAGTAGTGTAGTAGTAGTTTATCAGTAGTGTAGTAGTAGTTTATCAGTAGTGTAGTAGTAGTGGTAGTAGTAGTGTGGTAGTAGTTTATCAGTAGTGTAGTAGTGTAATAGTGTAGTAGTAGTGTAATAGTGTAGTAGTAGTGGTAGTAGTAGTGTAGTAATGTAGTAGTAGTGGTAGTAGTAGTGTAGTAGTAGTGGTAGTAGTAGTGTAGTAGTGGTATAAGTAGTGTAGTAGTTGTAGTGGTAGTAGTAGTGTAGTAGTAGTGTAATAGTGTAGTAGTAGTGGTAGTAGTAGTATAGTAGAGTAATAGTGTAGTAGTAGTGTAGTAGAAGTAGTGTAATAGTGTAGCAGTAGTTTATTAGTAGTAGTGGTAGTAGCAGTGTAATAGTGGTAGTAGTAGTGTACTAGTGGGAGTAGTAGTGTAGTAATGTAGTATTAGTGGTAGTAATAGTGTAATAGTGTAGTAGTAGTGGTAGTTGTAGTGTAGTGGTAATGTAATAGTGTAGTAGTAGTGGTAGTAGCAGTGTAGTAGTAGTAGTGTAGTAGTAGTAGTTTATCAGTAGCGTAGTAGTAGTGTAGTACTATAGTAGTATTATAGTAGTATAGTACTATAGTAGTAGTATAGTACTATAGTAGTAGTGTAGTACTATAGTAGTAGTAGTGTAGTACTATAGTAGTAGTGTAGTACGATAGTAGTAATAGTATAGTACTATAGTAGTAGTGTAGTACTATAGTAGTAGTGTAGTACTATAGTAGTAGTGTAATACTATAGTAGTAGTGTAGTACTATAGTAGTAGTGTAGTACTATAGTAGTGTAGTACTATAGTAGTAGTATAGTACTATAGTAGTAGTATAGTACTATAGTAGTAGTGTAGTACTATAGTAGCACTATAGTAGTAGTGGAGTACTATAGTAGTGTAATACTATAGTAGTATAGTACTATAGTAGTACTATAGTAATAGTATAGTACTATAGTAGTACTATAGTAATAGTATAGTACTATAGTAGTGGTGTTGTTACCAGAAAACGCAGGTGTGCGAGTGAGACTCCGGGTGTCCGTGCCAGGTGGTCTAGTACTATAGTAGTAATGTAGTACTATAGTAGTAGTATAGTACTATAGTAGTATTATAGTATTATACTACTATAGTAGTAGTATAGTACTATAGTAGTATAGTACTATAGTAGTGGTGTTGTTACCAGAAAACGCAGGTGTGCGAGTGAGACTCCGGGTGTCCGTGCCAGGTGGTCTAGTACTATAGTAGTAGTATAGTACTATAGTAGCAGTGTAGTACTATAGTAGTACTATAGTACTACTATAGTAGTACTGTAGTAGTAGTGTAGTACTATAGTAGTAGTGTAGTACTATACTCGTAGTATAGTACTATAGTAGTAGTGTAGTACTATAGTAGTAGTGTAGTACTATAGTAGTAGTAGTGTAGTACTATAGTAGTAGTGTAGTACTATAGTAGTAGTGTAGTACTATAGTAGTAGTGTAATACTATAGTAGTAGTGTAGTACTATAGTAGTATTGTGGTACTATAGTAGTAGTGTAGTACTATAGTAGTAGTATAGTACTATAGTAGTAGTGTAGTACTATAGTAGTAGTGTAGTACTATAGTAGTAGTGTAGTACTATACTCGTAGTATAGTACTATAGTAGTAATAGTATAGTACTATAGTAGTAGTGTAGTACTATAGTAGTAGTATAGTACTATAGTAGTGTAGTACTATAGTAGTAGTGTAGTACAATAGTAGTGTAGTACAATAGTAGTGTACTACTATAGTAGTGTAGTACTATAGTAGTAGTATAGTACTATAGTAGTGTAGTACTATAGTAGTAGTGTAGTACTATAGTAATAGTACTATAGTAGTAGTATAGTACTATAGTCGTAGTCTAATACTATAGTAGTAGTGTAGTACTATAGTAGTAGTACTATAGTAGTAGTGTAGTACTATAGTAGTAGTATAGTACTATAGTATTATAGTAGTAGTGTAGTACTATAGTAGTAGTATGGTACTATAGTAGCAGTGTAGTACTATAGTAGTAGTGCAGTACTATAGTAGTGTAGTACTATAGTAGCAGTGTAGTACTATAGTAGTAGTATAGTAGTAGTATAGTACTATAGTAGTACTATAGTAGTAGTGTAGTACTATAGTAGTAGTGTAGTACTATAGTAGTGTAGTACTATAGTAGTAGTATAGTACTATAGTAGTAGTATAGTACTATAGTAGTAGTGTAGTACTATAGTAGCACTATAGTAGTAGTGGAGTACTATAGTAGTGTAATACTATAGTAGTATAGTACTATAGTAGTACTATAGTAATAGTATAGTACTATAGTAGTACTATAGTAATAGTATAGTACTATAGTAGTGGTGTTGTTACCAGAAAACGCAGGTGTGCGAGTGAGACTCCGGGTGTCTGTGCCAGGTGGTCTAGTACTATAGTAGTAATGTAGTACTATAGTAGTAGTATAGTACTATAGTAGTACTATAGTATTATACTACTATAGTAGTAGTATAGTACTATAGTAGTATAGTACTATAGTAGTGGTGTTGTTACCAGAAAACGCAGGTGTGCGAGTGAGACTTCGGGTGTCCGTGCCAGGTGTAATACTATAGTAGTAGTATAGTACTATAGTAGTAGTGTAGTACTATAGTAGTACTATAGTACTACTATAGTAGTACTGTAGTAGTAGTGTAGTACTATAGTAGTGGTGTAGTACTATAGTAGTAGTATAGTACTATAGTAGTACTGTAGTAGTATAGTACTATAGTAGTGGTGTAGTACTATAGTAGTAGTATAGTACTATAGTAGTACTATAGTAATAGTATAGTACTATAGTAGTGGTGTTGTTACCAGAAAACGCAGGTGTGCGAGTGAGACTCCGGGTGTCCGTGCCAGGTGGTGTAGTACTATAGTAGTAGTATAGTACTATAATAGTACTATACTAGTACTATAGTAATAGTATATAGTAATAGTATAGTACTATAGTAGTGGTGTTGTTACCAGAAAACGCAGGTGTGCGAGTGAGACTCCGGGTGTCCGTGCCAGGTGGTGTAGTACTATAGTAGTAGTGTAGTACTATAGTAGTAGTATAGTACTATAGTAGTAGTATAGTACTATAGTAGTGTTGTTGTTACCAGAAAACGCAGGTGTGCGAGTGAGACTCCGGGTGTCCGTGCCAGGTGGTCTAGTACTATAGTAGTAGTGTGGTACTATAGTAGTAGTGTAGTACTATAGTAGTAGTGTAGTACTATAGTAGTAGTATAGTACTATAGTAGTGTAGTACTATAGTAGTAGTGTAGTACAATAGTAGTGTAGTACTATAGTAGTGTAGTACTATAGTAGTAGTATAGTACTATAGTAGTGTAGTACTATAGTAGTAGTGTAGTACTATAGTAATAGTACTATAGTAGTGTAGTACTATAGTAGTAGTATAGTACTATAGTAGTATAGTACTATAGTCGTAGTCTAGTACTATAGTAGTAGTACTATAGTAGTAGTGTAGTACTATAGTAGTAGTATAGTACTATAGTAGTAGTATAGTACTATAGTAGTACTATAGTAGTATAGTACTATAGTAGTAGTGTAGTACTATAGTAGTAGTATGGTACTATAGTAGCAGTGTAGTACTATAGTAGTAGTGTAGTACTATAGTAGTGTAGTACTATAGTAGCAGTGTAGTACTATAGTAGTACTATAGTAGTAGTGTAGTACTATAGTAGTAGTGTAGTACTATAGTAGTGTAGTACTATAGTAGTAGTATAGTACTATAGTAGTAGTATAGTACTATAGTAGTAGTGTAGTACTATAGTAGCACTATAGTAGTAGTGGAGTACTATAGTAGTGTAATACTATAGTAGTATAGTACTATAGTAGTACTATAGTAATAGTATAGTACTATAGTAGTACTATAGTAATAGTATAGTACTATAGTAGTGGTGTTGTTACCAGAAAACGCAGGTGTGCGAGTGAGACTCCGGGTGTCCGTGCCAGGTGGTCTAGTACTATAGTAGTAATGTAGTACTATAGTAGTAGTATAGTACTATAGTAGTATTATAGTATTATACTACTATAGTAGTAGTATAGTACTATAGTAGTATAGTACTATAGTAGTGGTGTTGTTACCAGAAAACGCAGGTGTGCGAGTGAGACTCCGGGTGTCCGTGCCAGGTGGTCTAGTACTATAGTAGTAGTATAGTACTATAGTAGCAGTGTAGTACTATAGTAGTACTATAGTACTACTATAGTAGTACTGTAGTAGTAGTGTAGTACTATAGTAGTGGTGTAGTACTATAGTAGTAGTATAGTACTATAGTAGTATTATAGTATTATACTACTATAGTAGTAGTATAGTACTATAGTAGTATAGTACTATAGTAGTGGTGTTGTTACCAGAAAACGCAGGTGTGCGAGTGAGACTCCGGGTGTCCGTGCCAGGTGGTCTAGTACTATAGTAGTAGTATAGTACTATAGTAGTAGTATAGTACTATAGTAGTACTATAGTAGTACTATAGTACTACTATAGTAGTGGTGTTGTTACCAGAAAACGCAGGTGTGCGAGTGAGACTCCGGGTGTCCGTGCCAGGTGGTCTAGTACTATAGTAGTAGTGTAGTACTATAGTAGTAGTATAGTACTATAGTAGTAGTATAGTACTATAGTAGTGGTGTTGTTACCAGAAAACGCAGGTGTGCGAGTGAGACTCCGGGTGTCCGTGCCAGGTGGTGTAGTACTATAGTAGTAGTGTAGTACTATAGTATATAGTAATAGTATAGTACTATAGTAGTGGTGTTGTTACCAGAAAACGCAGGTGTGCGAGTGAGACTCCGGGTGTCCGTGCCAGGTGGTGTAGTACTATAGTAGTAGTGTAGTACTATAGTAGTATAGTACTATAGTAGTGGTGTTGTTACCAGAAAACGCAGGTGTGCGAGTGAGACTCCGGGTGTCCGTGCCAGGTGGTGTAGTACTATAGTAGTAGTGTAGTACTACTATAGTAGTAGTATAGTAGTACTATAGTAATAGTATAGTACTATAGTAGTGGTGTTGTTACCAGAAAACGCAGGTGTGCGAGTGAGACTCCGGGTGTCCGTGCCAGGTGGTGTAGTACTATAGTAGTAGTATAGTACTATAGTAGTAGTATCGTACTATACTAGTAGTATAGTACTATAGTAGTGGTGTTGTTACCAGAAAACGCAGGTGTGCGAGTGAGACTCCGGGTGTCCGTGCCAGGTGGTGTAGTACTATAGTAGTAGTATAGTACTATAGTAGTAGTATAGTACTATACTAGTATTATAGTACTATAGTAGTGGTGTTGTTACCAGAAAACGCAGGTGTGCGAGTGAGACTCCGGGTGTCCGTGCCAGGTGGTCTAGTACTATAGTAGTAGTATAGTACTATAGTAGTAGTATAGTACTATAGTAGTACTATAGTACTACTATAGTAGTAGTATAGTACTATAGTAGTAGTATAGTACTATAG
The DNA here is from genome assembly GCF_048934315.1 of Petromyzon marinus. NCBI lineage: Eukaryota > Metazoa > Chordata > Hyperoartia > Petromyzontiformes > Petromyzontidae > Petromyzon > Petromyzon marinus. The sequence goes on along the minus strand of NC_133749.1, from coordinate 1,605,958 downwards.
TAGTGGTGTTGTTACCAGAAAACGCAGGTGTGCGAGTGAGACTCCGGGTGTCCGTGCCAGGTGGTGTAGTACTATAGTAGTAGTGTAGTACTATAGTAGTAGTATAGTACTATAGTAGTAGTGTAGTACTATAGTAGTGGTGTTGTTACCAGAAAACGCAGGTGTGCGAGTGAGACTCCGGGTGTCCGTGCCAGGTGGTGTAGTACTATAGTAGTAGTATAGTACTATAGTAGTGGTGTTGTTACCAGAAAACGCAGGTGTGCGAGTGAGACTCCGGGTGTCCGTGCCAGGTGGTGTAGTACTATAGTAGTAGTATAGTACTATAGTAGTGGTGTTGTTACCAGAAAACGCAGGTGTGCGAGTGAGACTCCGGGTGTCCGTGCCAGGTGGTGTAGTACTATAGTAGTAGTATAGTACTATAGTAGTGGTGTTGTTACCAGAAAACGCAGGTGTGCGAGTGAGACTCCGGGTGTCCGTGCCAGGTGGTGTAGTACTATAGTAGTAGTATAGTACTATAGTAGTGGTGTTGTTACCAGAAAACGCAGGTGTGCGAGTGAGACTCCGGGTGTCCGTGCCAGGTGGTGTAGTACTATAGTAGTAGTATAGTACTATAGTAATAGTATAGTACTATAGTAATAGTATATAGTAATAGTATAGTACTATAGTAGTGGTGTTGTTACCAGAAAACGCAGGTGTGCGAGTGAGACTCCGGGTGTCCGTGCCAGGTGGTGTAGTACTATAGTAGTAGTATAGTACTATAGTAGTGGTGTTGTTACCAGAAAACGCAGGTGTGCGAGTGAGACTCCGGGTGTCCGTGCCAGGTGGTGTAGTACTATAGTAGTAGTATAGTACTATAGTAGTGGTGTTGTTACCAGAAAACGCAGGTGTGCGAGTGAGACTCCGGGTGTCCGTGCCAGGTGGTGTAGTACTATAGTAGTAGTATAGTACTATAGTAGTGGTGTTGTTACCAGAAAACGCAGGTGTGCGAGTGAGACTCCGGGTGTCCGTGCCAGGTGGTGTAGTACTATAGTAGTAGTATAGTACTATAGTAGTGGTGTTGTTACCAGAAAACGCAGGTGTGCGAGTGAGACTCCGGGTGTCCGTGCCAGGTGGTGTAGTACTATAGTAGTAGTATAGTACTATAGTAGTGGTGTTGTTACCAGAAAACGCAGGTGTGCGAGTGAGACTCCGGGTGTCCGTGCCAGGTGGTGTAGTACTATAGTAGTAGTATAGTACTATAGTAGTGGTGTTGTTACCAGAAAACGCAGGTGTGCGAGTGAGACTCCGGGTGTCCGTGCCAGGTGGTGTAGTACTATAGTAGTAGTATAGTACTATAGTAGTGGTGTTGTTACCAGAAAACGCAGGTGTGCGAGTGAGACTCCGGGTGTCCGTGCCAGGTGGTGTAGTACTATAGTAGTAGTATAGTACTATAGTAGTGGTGTTGTTACCAGAAAACGCAGGTGTGCGAGTGAGACTCCGGGTGTCCGTGCCAGGTGGTGTAGTACTATAGTAGTAGTATAGTACTATAGTAGTGGTGTTGTTACCAGAAAACGCAGGTGTGCGAGTGAGACTCCGGGTGTCCGTGCCAGGTGGTGTAGTACTATAGTAGTAGTGTAGTACTATAGTAGTAGTATAGTACTATAGTATAGTACTATAGTAGTGGTGTTGTTACCAGAAAACGCAGGTGTGCGAGTGAGACTCCGGGTGTCCGTGCCAGGTGGTGTAGTACTATAGTAGTAGTATAGTACTATAGTAGTGGTGTTGTTACCAGAAAACGCAGGTGTGCGAGTGAGACTCCGGGTGTCCGTGCCAGGTGGTGTAGTACTATAGTAGTAGTATAGTACTATAGTAGTGGTGTTGTTACCAGAAAACGCAGGTGTGCGAGTGAGACTCCGGGTGTCCGTGCCAGGTGGTGTAGTACTATAGTAGTAGTATAGTACTATAGTAGTGGTGTTGTTACCAGAAAACGCAGGTGTGCGAGTGAGACTCCGGGTGTCCGTGCCAGGTGGTGTAGTACTATAGTAGTAGTATAGTACTATAGTAGTGGTGTTGTTACCAGAAAACGCAGGTGTGCGAGTGAGACTCCGGGTGTCCGTGCCAGGTGGTGTAGTACTATAGTAGTAGTGTAGTACTATAGTAGTAGTATAGTACTATAGTATAGTACTATAGTAGTGGTGTTGTTACCAGAAAACGCAGGTGGGCGAGTGAGACTCCGGGTGTCCGTGCCAGGTGGTGTAGTACTATAGTAGTAGTATAGTACTATAGTAGTGGTGTTGTTACCAGAAAACGCAGGTGTGCGAGTGAGACTCCGGGTGTCCGTGCCAGGTGGTGTAGTACTATAGTAGTAGTATAGTACTATAGTAGTGGTGTTGTTACCAGAAAACGCAGGTGTGCGAGTGAGACTCCGGGTGTCCGTGCCAGGTGGTGTAGTACTATAGTAGTAGTATAGTACTATAGTAGTGGTGTTGTTACCAGAAAACGCAGGTGTGCGAGTGAGACTCCGGGTGTCCGTGCCAGGTGGTGTAGTACTATAGTAGTAGTATAGTACTATAGTAGTGGTGTTGTTACCAGAAAACGCAGGTGTGCGAGTGAGACTCCGGGTGTCCGTGCCAGGTGGTGTAGTACTATAGTAGTAGTATAGTACTATAGTAGTGGTGTTGTTACCAGAAAACGCAGGTGTGCGAGTGAGACTCCGGGTGTCCGTGCCAGGTGGTGTAGTACTATAGTAGTAGTGTAGTACTATGTAGTAGTATTATAGTACTATAGTATAGTACTATAGTAGTGGTGTTGTTACCAGAAAACGCAGGTGTGCGAGTGAGACTCCGGGTGTCCGTGCCAGGTGGTGTAGTACTATAGTAGTAGTGTAGTACTATAGTAGTAGTATAGTACTATAGTATAGTACTATAGTAGTGGTGTTGTTACCAGAAAACGCAGGTGTGCGAGTGAGACTCCGGGTGTCCGTGCCAGGTGGTGTAGTACTATAGTAGTAGTATAGTACTATAGTAGTGGTGTTGTTACCAGAAAACGCAGGTGTGCGAGTGAGACTCCGGGTGTCCGTGCCAGGTGGTGTAGTACTATAGTAGTAGTATAGTACTATAGTAGTGGTGTTGTTACCAGAAAACGCAGGTGTGCGAGTGAGACTCCGGGTGTCCGTGCCAGGTGGTGTAGTACTATAGTAGTAGTATAGTACTATAGTAGTGGTGTTGTTACCAGAAAACGCAGGTGTGCGAGTGAGACTCCGGGTGTCCGTGCCAGGTGGTGTAGTACTATAGTAGTAGTATAGTACTATAGTAGTGGTGTTGTTACCAGAAAACGCAGGTGTGCGAGTGAGACTCCGGGTGTCCGTGCCAGGTGGTGTAGTACTATAGTAGTAGTGTAGTACTAAGTAGTAGTATATAGTATAGTACTATAGTAGTGGTGTTGTTACCAGAAAACGCAGGTGTGCGAGTGAGACTCCGGGTGTCCGTGCCAGGTGGTGTAGTACTATAGTAGTAGTATAGTACTATAGTAGTGGTGTTGTTACCAGAAAACGCAGGTGTGGCGAGTGAGACTCCGGGTGTCCGTGCCAGGTGGTGTAGTACTATAGTAGTAGTATAGTACTATAGTAGTGGTGTTGTTACCAGAAAACGCAGGTGTGCGAGTGAGACTCCGGGTGTCCGTGCCAGGTGGTGTAGTACTATAGTAGTAGTATAGTACTATAGTAGTGGTGTTGTTACCAGAAAACGCAGGTGTGCGAGTGAGACTCCGGGTGTCCGTGCCAGGTGGTGTAGTACTATAGTAGTAGTATAGTACTATAGTAGTGGTGTTGTTACCAGAAAACGCAGGTGTGCGAGTGAGACTCCGGGTGTCCGTGCCAGGTGGTGTAGTACTATAGTAGTAGTATAGTACTATAGTAGTGGTGTTGTTACCAGAAAACGCAGGTGTGCGAGTGAGACTCCGGGTGTCCGTGCCAGGTGGTGTAGTACTATAGTAGTAGTGTAGTACTATAGTAGTAGTATAGTACTATAGTATAGTACTATAGTAGTGGTGTTGTTACCAGAAAACGCAGGTGTGCGAGTGAGACTCCGGGTGTCCCGTGCCAGGTGGTGTAGTACTATAGTAGTAGTGTAGTACTATAGTAGTAGTATAGTACTATAGTATAGTACTATAGTAGTGGTGTTGTTACCAGAAAACGCAGGTGTGCGAGTGAGACTCCGGGTGTCCGTGCCAGGTGGTGTAGTACTATAGTAGTAGTATAGTACTATAGTAGTGGTGTTGTTACCAGAAAACGCAGGTGTGCGAGTGAGACTCCGGGTGTCCGTGCCAGGTGGTGTAGTACTATAGTAGTAGTGTAGTACTATAGTAGTAGTATAGTACTATAGTATAGTACTATAGTAGTGGTGTTGTTACCAGAAAACGCAGGTGTGCGAGTGAGACTCCGGGTGTCCGTGCCAGGTGGTGTAGTACTATAGTAGTAGTGTAGTACTATAGTAGTAATAGTATAGTACTATAGTAGTGGTGTTGTTACCAGAAAACGCAGGTGTGCGAGTGAGACTCCGGGTGTCCGTGCCAGGTGGTGTAGTACTATAGTAGTAGTATAGTACTATAGTAGTGGTGTTGTTACCAGAAAACGCAGGTGTGCGAGTGAGACTCCGGGTGTCCGTGCCAGGTGGTGTAGTACTATAGTAGTAGTATAGTACTATAGTAGTGGTGTTGTTACCAGAAAACGCAGGTGTGCGAGTGAGACTCCGGGTGTCCGTGCCAGGTGGTGTAGTACTATAGTAGTAGTATAGTACTATAGTAGTGGTGTTGTTACCAGAAAACGCAGGTGTGCGAGTGAGACTCCGGGTGTCCGTGCCAGGTGGTGTAGTACTATAGTAGTAGTATAGTACTATAGTAGTGGTGTTGTTACCAGAAAACGCAGGTGTGCGAGTGAGACTCCGGGTGTCCGTGCCAGGTGGTGTAGTACTATAGTAGTAGTATAGTACTATAGTAGTGGTGTTGTTACCAGAAAACGCAGGTGTGCGAGTGAGACTCCGGGTGTCCGTGCCAGGTGGTGTAGTACTATAGTAGTAGTATAGTACTATAGTAGTGGTGTTGTTACCAGAAAACGCAGGTGTGCGAGTGAGACTCCGGGTGTCCGTGCCAGGTGGTGTAGTACTATAGTAGTAGTATAGTACTATAGTAGTGGTGTTGTTACCAGAAAACGCAGGTGTGCGAGTGAGACTCCGGGTGTCCGTGCCAGGTGGTGTAGTACTATAGTAGTAGTGTAGTACTATAGTAGTAGTATAGTACTATAGTATAGTACTATAGTAGTGGTGTTGTTACCAGAAAACGCAGGTGTGCGAGTGAGACTCCGGGTGTCCGTGCCAGGTGGTGTAGTACTATAGTAGTAGTATAGTACTATAGTAGTGGTGTTGTTACCAGAAAACGCAGGTGTGCGAGTGAGACTCCGGGTGTCCGTGCCAGGTGGTGTAGTACTATAGTAGTAGTATAGTACTATAGTAGTGGTGTTGTTACCAGAAAACGCAGGTGTGCGAGTGAGACTCCGGGTGTCCGTGCCAGGTGGTGTAGTACTATAGTAGTAGTATAGTACTATAGTAGTGGTGTTGTTACCAGAAAACGCAGGTGTGCGAGTGAGACTCCGGGTGTCCGTGCCAGGTGGTGTAGTACTATAGTAGTAGTATAGTACTATAGTAGTGGTGTTGTTACCAGAAAACGCAGGTGTGCGAGTGAGACTCCGGGTGTCCGTGCCAGGTGGTGTAGTACTATAGTAGTAGTGTAGTACTATAGTAGTAGTATAGTACTATAGTATAGTACTATAGTAGTGGTGTTGTTACCAGAAAACGCAGGTGTGCGAGTGAGACTCCGGGTGTCCGTGCCAGGTGGTGTAGTACTATAGTAGTAGTGTAGTACTATAGTAGTAGTATAGTACTATAGTATAGTACTATAGTAGTGGTGTTGTTACCAGAAAACGCAGGTGTGCGAGTGAGACTCCGGGTGTCCGTGCCAGGTGGTGTAGTACTATAGTAGTAGTGTAGTACTATAGTAGTAGTATAGTACTATAGTATAGTACTATAGTAGTGGTGTTGTTACCAGAAAACGCAGGTGTGCGAGTGAGACTCCGGGTGTCCGTGCCAGGTGGTGTAGTACTATAGTAGTAGTGTAGTACTATAGTAGTAATAGTATAGTACTATAGTAGTGGTGTTGTTACCAGAAAACGCAGGTGTGCGAGTGAGACTCCGGGTGTCCGTGCCAGGTGGTGTAGTACTATAGTAGTAGTATAGTACTATAGTAGTGGTGTTGTTACCAGAAAACGCAGGTGTGCGAGTGAGACTCCGGGTGTCCGTGCCAGGTGGTGTAGTACTATAGTAGTAGTATAGTACTATAGTAGTGGTGTTGTTACCAGAAAACGCAGGTGTGCGAGTGAGACTCCGGGTGTCCGTGCCAGGTGGTGTAGTACTATAGTAGTAGTATAGTACTATAGTAGTGGTGTTGTTACCAGAAAACGCAGGTGTGCGAGTGAGACTCCGGGTGTCCGTGCCAGGTGGTGTAGTACTATAGTAGTAGTATAGTACTATAGTAGTGGTGTTGTTACCAGAAAACGCAGGTGTGCGAGTGAGACTCCGGGTGTCCGTGCCAGGTGGTGTAGTACTATAGTAGTAGTGTAGTACTATAGTAGTAGTATAGTACTATAGTATAGTACTATAGTAGTGGTGTTGTTACCAGAAAACGCAGGTGTGCGAGTGAGACTCCGGGTGTCCGTGCCAGGTGGTGTAGTACTATAGTAGTAGTGTAGTACTATAGTAGTAGTATAGTACTATAGTATAGTACTATAGTAGTGGTGTTGTTACCAGAAAACGCAGGTGTGCGAGTGAGACTCCGGGTGTCCGTGCCAGGTGGTGTAGTACTATAGTAGTAGTATAGTACTATAGTAGTGGTGTTGTTACCAGAAAACGCAGGTGTGCGAGTGAGACTCCGGGTGTCCGTGCCAGGTGGTGTAGTACTATAGTAGTAGTGTAGTACTATAGTAGTAGTATAGTACTATAGTATAGTACTATAGTAGTGGTGTTGTTACCAGAAAACGCAGGTGTGCGAGTGAGACTCCGGGTGTCCGTGCCAGGTGGTGTAGTACTATAGTAGTAGTATAGTACTATAGTAGTAGTATAGTACTATAGTAGTGGTGTTGTTACCAGAAAACGCAGGTGTGCGAGTGAGACTCCGGGTGTCCGTGCCAGGTGGTGTAGTACTATAGTAGTAGTGTAGTACTATAGTAGTAGTATAGTACTATAGTATAGTACTATAGTAGTGGTGTTGTTACCAGAAAACGCAGGTGTGCGAGTGAGACTCCGGGTGTCCGTGCCAGGTGGTGTAGTACTATAGTAGTAGTATAGTACTATAGTAGTGGTGTTGTTACCAGAAAACGCAGGTGTGCGAGTGAGACTCCGGGTGTCCGTGCCAGGTGGTGTAGTACTATAGTAGTAGTGTAGTACTATAGTAGTAGTATAGTACTATAGTATATAGTACTATAGTAGTGGTGTTGTTACCAGAAAACGCAGGTGTGCGAGTGAGACTCCGGGTGTCCGTGCCAGGTGGTGTAGTACTATAGTAGTAGTATAGTACTATAGTAGTAGTATAGTTCTATAGTAGTGGTGTTGTTACCAGAAAACGCAGGTGTGCGAGTGAGACTCCGGGTGTCCGTGCCAGGTGGTGTAGTACTATAGTAGTAGTGTAGTACTATAGTAGTAGTATAGTACTATAGTATAGTACTATAGTAGTGGTGTTGTTACCAGAAAACGCAGGTGTGCGAGTGAGACTCCGGGTGTCCGTGCCAGGTGGTGTAGTACTATAGTAGTAGTGTAGTACTATAGTAGTAGTATAGTACTATAGTATAGTACTATAGTAGTGGTGTTGTTACCAGAAAACGCAGGTGTGCGAGTGAGACTCCGGGTGTCCGTGCCAGGTGGTGTAGTACTATAGTAGTAGTATAGTACTATAGTAGTGGTGTTGTTACCAGAAAACGCAGGTGTGCGAGTGAGACTCCGGGTGTCCGTGCCAGGTGGTGTAGTACTATAGTAGTAGTGTAGTACTATAGTAGTAGTATAGTACTATAGTATAGTACTATAGTAGTGGTGTTGTTACCAGAAAACGCAGGTGTGCGAGTGAGACTCCGGGTGTCCGTGCCAGGTGGTGTAGTACTATAGTAGTAGTATAGTACTATAGTAGTAGTATAGTACTATAGTAGTGGTGTTGTTACCAGAAAACGCAGGTGTGCGAGTGAGACTCCGGGTGTCCGTGCCAGGTGGTGTAGTACTATAGTAGTAGTGTAGTACTATAGTAGTAGTATAGTACTATAGTATAGTACTATAGTAGTGGTGTTGTTACCAGAAAACGCAGGTGTGCGAGTGAGACTCCGGGTGTCCGTGCCAGGTGGTGTAGTACTATAGTAGTATAGTACTATAGTAGTGGTGTTGTTACCAGAAAACGCAGGTGTGCGAGTGAGACTCCGGGTGTCCGTGCCAGGTGGTGTAGTACTATAGTAGTAGTGTAGTACTATAGTAGTAGTATAGTACTATAGTATAGTACTATAGTAGTGGTGTTGTTACCAGAAAACGCAGGTGTGCGAGTGAGACTCCGGGTGTCCGTGCCAGGTGGTGTAGTACTATAGTAGTAGTATAGTACTATAGTAGTAGTATAGTACTATAGTAGTGGTGTTGTTACCAGAAAACGCAGGTGTGCGAGTGAGACTCCGGGTGTCCGTGCCAGGTGGTGTAGTACTATAGTAGTAGTGTAGTACTATAGTAGTAGTATAGTACTATAGTATAGTACTATAGTAGTGGTGTTGTTACCAGAAAACGCAGGTGTGCGAGTGAGACTCCGGGTGTCCGTGCCAGGTGGTGTAGTACTATAGTAGTAGTATAGTACTATAGTAGTAGTATAGTACTATAGTAGTGGTGTTGTTACCAGAAAACGCAGGTGTGCGAGTGAGACTCCGGGTGTCCGTGCCAGGTGGTGTAGTACTATAGTAGTAGTATAGTACTATAGTAGTAGTATAGTACTATAGTAGTGGTGTTGTTACCAGAAAACGCAGGTGTGCGAGTGAGACTCCGGGTGTCCGTGCCAGGTGGTGTAGTACTATAGTAGTAGTGTAGTACTATAGTAGTAGTATAGTACTATAGTAGTGGTGTTGTTACCAGAAAACGCAGGTGTGCGAGTGAGACTCCGGGTGTCCGTGCCAGGTGGTGTAGTACTATAGTAGTAGTGTAGTACTATAGTAGTAGTATAGTACTATAGTAGTGGTGTTGTTACCAGAAAACGCAGGTGTGCGAGTGAGACTCCGGGTGTCCGTGCCAGGTGGTGTAGTACTATAGTAGTAGTATAGTACTATAGTAGTGGTGTTGTTACCAGAAAACGCAGGTGTGCGAGTGAGACTCCGGGTGTCCGTGCCAGGTGGTGTAGTACTATAGTAGTAGTATAGTACTATAGTAGTACTATAGCATAGTACTATAGTAGTAGTAGTATAGTACTATAGTAGTGGTGTTGTTACCAGAAAACGCAGGTGTGCGAGTGAGACTCCGGGTGTCCGTGCCAGGTGGTGTAGTACTATAGTAGTAGTGTAGTACTATAGTAGTAGTGTTGTTACCAGAAAACGCAGGTGTGCGAGTGAGACTCCGGGTGTCCGTGCCAGGTGGTGTAGTACTATAGTAGTAGTGTAGTACTATAGTAGTAGTGTTGTTACCAGAAAACGCAGGTGTGCGAGTGAGACTCCGGGTGTCCGTGCCAGGTGGTGTAGTACTATAGTAGTAGTATAGTACTATAGTAGTGGTGTTGTTACCAGAAAACGCAGGTGTGCGAGTGAGACTCCGGGTGTCCGTGCCAGGTGGTGTAGTACTATAGTAGTAGTATAGTACTATAGTAGTGGTGTTGTTACCAGAAAACGCAGGTGTGCGAGTGAGACTCCGGGTGTCCGTGCCAGGTGGTGTAGTACTATAGTAGTAGTATAGTACTATAGTAGTGGTGTTGTTACCAGAAAACGCAGGTGTGCGAGTGAGACTCCGGGTGTCCGTGCCAGGTGGTGTAGTACTATAGTAGTAGTATAGTACTATAGTAGTGGTGTTGTTACCAGAAAACGCAGGTGTGCGAGTGAGACTCCGGGTGTCCGTGCCAGGTGGTGTAGTACTATAGTAGTAGTGTAGTACTATAGTAGTATAGTACTATAGTAGTGGTGTTGTTACCAGAAAACGCAGGTGTGCGAGTGAGACTCCGGGTGTCCGTGCCAGGTGGTGTAGTACTATAGTAGTAGTGTAGTACTACTATAGTAGTAGTATAGTAGTACTATAGTAATAGTATAGTACTATAGTAGTGGTGTTGTTACCAGAAAACGCAGGTGTGCGAGTGAGACTCCGGGTGTCCGTGCCAGGTGGTGTAGTACTATAGTAGTAGTATAGTACTATAGTAGTAGTATAGTACTATACTATACTAGTACTATACTAGTAGTATAGTACTATACTAGTAGTATAGTACTATAGTAGTGGTGTTGTTACCAGAAAACGCAGGTGTGCGAGTGAGACTCCGGGTGTCCGTGCCAGTTGGTGTAGTACTATAGTAGTAGTATAGTACTATAGTAGTAGTATAGTACTATACTAGTATTATAGTACTATAGTAGTGGTGTTGTTACCAGAAAACGCAGGTGTGCGAGGACTCCGGGTGTCCGTGCCAGGTGGTCTAGTACTATAGTAGTAGTATAGTACTATAGTAGTAGTATAGTACTATAGTAGTACTATAGTACTACTATAGTAGTAGTATAGTACTATAGTAGTGGTGTTGTTACCAGAAAACGCAGGTGTGCGAGTGAGACTCCGGGTGTCCGTGCCAGGTGGTGTAGTACTATAGTAGTAGTGTAGTACTATAGTAGTAGTATAGTACTATAGTAGTAGTGTAGTACTATAGTAGTGGTGTTGTTACCAGAAAACGCAGGTGTGCGAGTGAGACTCCGGGTGTCCGTGCCAGGTGGTGTAGTACTATAGTAGTAGTATAGTACTATAGTAGTGGTGTTGTTACCAGAAAACGCAGGTGTGCGAGTGAGACTCCGGGTGTCCGTGCCAGGTGGTGTAGTACTATAGTAGTAGTATAGTACTATAGTAGTGGTGTTGTTACCAGAAAACGCAGGTGTGCGAGTGAGACTCCGGGTGTCCGTGCCAGGTGGTGTAGTACTATAGTAGTAGTATAGTACTATAGTAGTGGTGTTGTTACCAGAAAACGCAGGTGTGCGAGTGAGACTCCGGGTGTCCGTGCCAGGTGGTGTAGTACTATAGTAGTAGTATAGTACTATAGTAGTGGTGTTGTTACCAGAAAACGCAGGTGTGCGAGTGAGACTCCGGGTGTCCGTGCCAGGTGGTGTAGTACTATAGTAGTAGTATAGTACTATAGTAGTGGTGTTGTTACCAGAAAACGCAGGTGTGCGAGTGAGACTCCGGGTGTCCGTGCCAGGTGGTGTAGTACTATAGTAGTAGTATAGTACTATAGTAGTGGTGTTGTTACCAGAAAACGCAGGTGTGCGAGTGAGACTCCGGGTGTCCGTGCCAGGTGGTGTAGTACTATAGTAGTAGTATAGTACTATAGTAGTGGTGTTGTTACCAGAAAACGCAGGTGTGCGAGTGAGACTCCGGGTGTCCGTGCCAGGTGGTGTAGTACTATAGTAGTAGTATAGTACTATAGTAGTGGTGTTGTTACCAGAAAACGCAGGTGTGCGAGTGAGACTCCGGGTGTCCGTGCCAGGTGGTGTAGTACTATAGTAGTAGTATAGTACTATAGTAGTGGTGTTGTTACCAGAAAACGCAGGTGTGCGAGTGAGACTCCGGGTGTCCGTGCCAGGTGGTGTAGTACTATAGTAGTAGTATAGTACTATAGTAGTGGTGTTGTTACCAGAAAACGCAGGTGTGCGAGTGAGACTCCGGGTGTCCGTGCCAGGTGGTGTAGTACTATAGTAGTAGTATAGTACTATAGTAGTGGTGTTGTTACCAGAAAACGCAGGTGTGCGAGTGAGACTCCGGGTGTCCGTGCCAGGTGGTGTAGTACTATAGTAGTAGTGTAGTACTATAGTAGTAGTATAGTACTATAGTATAGTACTATAGTAGTGGTGTTGTTACCAGAAAACGCAGGTGTGCGAGTGAGACTCCGGGTGTCCGTGCCAGGTGGTGTAGTACTATAGTAGTAGTATAGTACTATAGTAGTGGTGTTGTTACCAGAAAACGCAGGTGTGCGAGTGAGACTCCGGGTGTCCGTGCCAGGTGGTGTAGTACTATAGTAGTAGTATAGTACTATAGTAGTGGTGTTGTTACCAGAAAACGCAGGTGTGCGAGTGAGACTCCGGGTGTCCGTGCCAGGTGGTGTAGTACTATAGTAGTAGTATAGTACTATAGTAGTGGTGTTGTTACCAGAAAACGCAGGTGTGCGAGTGAGACTCCGGGTGTCCGTGCCAGGTGGTGTAGTACTATAGTAGTAGTATAGTACTATAGTAGTGGTGTTGTTACCAGAAAACACAGGTGTGCGAGTGAGACTCCGGGTGTCCGTGCCAGGTGGTGTAGTACTATAGTAGTAGTATAGTACTATAGTAGTGGTGTTGTTACCAGAAAACGCAGGTGTGCGAGTGAGACTCCGGGTGTCCGTGCCAGGTGGTGTAGTACTATAGTAGTAGTATAGTACTATAGTAGTGGTGTTGTTACCAGAAAACGCAGGTGTGCGAGTGAGACTCCGGGTGTCCGTGCCAGGTGGTGTAGTACTATAGTAGTAGTGTAGTACTATAGTAGTAGTATAGTACTATAGTATAGTACTATAGTAGTGGTGTTGTCACCAGAAAACGCAGGTGTGCGAGTGAGACTCCGGGTGTCCGTGCCAGGTGGTGTAGTACTATAGTAGTAGTGTAGTACTATAGTAGTAGTATAGTACTATAGTATAGTACTATAGTAGTGGTGTTGTTACCAGAAAACGCAGGTGTGCGAGTGAGACTCCGGGTGTCCGTGCCAGGTGGTGTAGTACTATAGTAGTAGTATAGTACTATAGTAGTGGTGTTGTTACCAGAAAACGCAGGTGTGCGAGTGAGACTCCGGGTGTCCGTGCCAGGTGGTGTAGTACTATAGTAGTAGTATAGTACTATAGTAGTGGTGTTGTTACCAGAAAACGCAGGTGTGCGAGTGAGACTCCGGGTGTCCGTGCCAGGTGGTGTAGTACTATAGTAGTAGTGTAGTACTATAGTAGTAGTATAGTACTATAGTATAGTACTATAGTAGTGGTGTTGTAAAACGCAGGTGTGCGAGTGAGACTCCGGGTGTCCGTGCCAGGTGGTCTAGTACTATAGTAGTAGTGTAGTACTATAGTAGTGGTGTTGTTACCAGAAAACGCAGGTGTGCGAGTGAGACTCCGGGTGTCCGTGCCAGGTGGTGTAGTACTATAGTAGTAGTGTAGTACTATAGTACTATAGTAGTGGTGTTGTTACCAGAAAACGCAGGTGTGCGAGTGAGACTCCGGGTGTCCGTGCCAGGTGGTGTAGTACTATAGTATAGTGTAGTATATAGTACTATAGTAGTGGTGTTGTTACCAGAAAACGCAGGTGTGCGAGTGAGACTCCGGGTGTCCGTGCCAGGTGGTGTAGTACTATAGTAGTAGTGTAGTACTATAGTAGTAGTATAGTACTATAGTAGTAGTGTTGTTACCAGAAAACGCAGGTGTGCGAGTGAGACTCCGGGTGTCCGTGCCAGGTGGTGTAGTACTATAGTAGTAGTGTAGTACTATAGTAGTAGTATAGTACTATAGTATAGTATAGTACTATAGTAGTGGTGTTGTTACCAGAAAACGCAGGTGTGCGAGTGAGACTCCGGGTGTCCGTGCCAGGTGGTGTAGTACTATAGTAGTAGTGTAGTACTATAGTAGTAGTATAGTACTATAGTATAGTATAGTACTATAGTAGTGGTGTTGTTACCAGAAAACGCAGGTGTGCGAGTGAGACTCCGGGTGTCCGTGCCAGGTGGTGTAGTACTATAGTAGTAGTGTAGTACTATAGTACTATAGTAATAGTATAGTACTATAGTAGTGGTGTTGTTACCAGAAAACGCAGGTGTGCGAGTGAGACTCCGGGTGTCCGTGCCAGGTGGTGTAGTACTATAGTAGTAGTATAGTACTATAGTAGTAGTATAGTACTATAGTAGTAGTGTAGTACTATAGTAGTGGTGTTGTTACCAGAAAACGCAGGTGTGCGAGTGAGACTCCGGGTGTCCGTGCCAGGTGGTGTAGTACTATAGTAGTAGTATAGTACTATAGTAGTAGTAGTACTATAGTAGTAGTGTAGTACTATAGTAGTGGTGTTGTTACCAGAAAACGCAGGTGTGCGAGTGAGACTCCGGGTGTCCGTGCCAGGTGGTGTAGTACTATAGTAGTAGTATAGTACTATAGTAGTAGTATAGTACTATAGTAGTAGTGTAGTACTATAGTAGTGGTGTTGTTACCAGAAAACGCAGGTGTGCGAGTGAGACTCCGGGTGTCCGTGCCAGGTGGTGTAGTACTATAGTAGTAGTATAGTACTATAGTAGTAGTATAGTACTATAGTAGTAGTGTAGTACTATAGTAGTGGTGTTGTTACCAGAAAACGCAGGTGTGCGAGTGAGACTCCGGGTGTCCGTGCCAGGTGGTGTAGGTACTATAGTAGTAGTATAGTACTATAGTAGTAGTGCAGTACTATAGTAGTGGTGTTGTTACCAGAAAACGCAGGTGTGCGAGTGAGACTCCGGGTGTCCGTGCCAGGTGGTGTAGTACTATAGTAGTAGTATAGTACTATAGTAGTGGTGTTGTTACCAGAAAACGCAGGTGTGCGAGTGAGACTCCGGGTGTCCGTGCCAGGTGGTGTAGTACTATAGTAGTAGTATAGTACTATAGTAGTGGTGTTGTTACCAGAAAACGCAGGTGTGCGAGTGAGACTCCGGGTGTCCGTGCCAGGTGGTGTAGTACTATAGTAGTAGTGTAGTACTATAGTAGTAGTATAGTACTATAGTATAGTACTATAGTAGTGGTGTTGTTACCAGAAAACGCAGGTGTGCGAGTGAGACTCCGGGTGTCCGTGCCAGGTGGTGTAGTCCTATAGTAGTAGTATAGTACTATAGTAGTGGTGTTGTTACCAGAAAACGCAGGTGTGCGAGTGAGACTCCGGGTGTCCGTGCCAGGTGGTGTAGTACTATAGTAGTAGTATAGTACTATAGTAGTGGTGTTGTTACCAGAAAACGCAGGTGTGCGAGTGAGACTCCGGGTGTCCGTGCCAGGTGGTGTAGTACTATAGTAGTAGTATAGTACTATAGTAGTGGTGTTGTTACCAGAAAACGCAGGTGTGCGAGTGAGACTCCGGGTGTCCGTGCCAGGTGGTGTAGTACTATAGTAGTAGTATAGTACTATAGTAGTGGTGTTGTTACCAGAAAACGCAGGTGTGCGAGTGAGACTCCGGGTGTCCGTGCCAGGTGGTGTAGTACTATAGTAGTAGTGTAGTACTATAGTAGTAGTATAGTACTATAGTATAGTACTATAGTAGTGGTGTTGTTACCAGAAAACGCAGGTGTGCGAGTGAGACTCCGGGTGTCCGTGCCAGGTGGTGTAGTACTATAGTAGTAGTGTAGTACTATAGTAGTAGTATAGTACTATAGTATAGTACTATAGTAGTGGTGTTGTTACCAGAAAACGCAGGTGTGCGAGTGAGACTCCGGGTGTCCGTGCCAGGTGGTGTAGTACTATAGTAGTAGTATAGTACTATAGTAGTGGTGTTGTTACCAGAAAACGCAGGTGTGCGAGTGAGACTCCGGGTGTACGTGCCAGGTGGTGTAGTACTATAGTAGTAGTGTAGTACTATAGTAGTAGTATAGTACTATAGTATAGTACTATAGTAGTGGTGTTGTTACCAGAAAACGCAGGTGTGCGAGTGAGACTCCGGGTGTCCGTGCCAGGTGGTGTAGTACTATAGTAGTAGTGTAGTACTATAGTAGTAATAGTATAGTACTATAGTAGTGGTGTTGTTACCAGAAAACGCAGGTGTGCGAGTGAGACTCCGGGTGTCCGTGCCAGGTGGTGTAGTACTATAGTAGTAGTATAGTACTATAGTAGTGGTGTTGTTACCAGAAAACGCAGGTGTGCGAGTGAGACTCCGGGTGTCCGTGCCAGGTGGTGTAGTACTATAGTAGTAGTATAGTACTATAGTAGTGGTGTTGTTACCAGAAAACGCAGGTGTGCGAGTGAGACTCCGGGTGTCCGTGCCAGGTGGTGTAGTACTATAGTAGTAGTATAGTACTATAGTAGTGGTGTTGTTACCAGAAAACGCAGGTGTGCGAGTGAGACTCCGGGTGTCCGTGCCAGGTGGTGTAGTACTATAGTAGTAGTATAGTACTATAGTAGTGGTGTTGTTACCAGAAAACGCAGGTGTGCGAGTGAGACTCCGGGTGTCCGTGCCAGGTGGTGTAGTACTATAGTAGTAGTGTAGTACTATAGTAGTAGTATAGTACTATAGTATAGTACTATAGTAGTGGTGTTGTTACCAGAAAACGCAGGTGTGCGAGTGAGACTCCGGGTGTCCGTGCCAGGTGGTGTAGTACTATAGTAGTAGTGTAGTACTATAGTAGTAGTATAGTACTATAGTATAGTACTATAGTAGTGGTGTTGTTACCAGAAAACGCAGGTGTGCGAGTGAGACTCCGGGTGTCCGTGCCAGGTGGTGTAGTACTATAGTAGTAGTATAGTACTATAGTAGTGGTGTTGTTACCAGAAAACGCAGGTGTGCGAGTGAGACTCCGGGTGTCCGTGCCAGGTGGTGTAGTACTATAGTAGTAGTGTAGTACTATAGTAGTAGTATAGTACTATAGTATAGTACTATAGTAGTGGTGTTGTTACCAGAAAACGCAGGTGTGCGAGTGAGACTCCGGGTGTCCGTGCCAGGTGGTGTAGTACTATAGTAGTAGTATAGTACTATAGTAGTAGTATAGTACTATAGTAGTGGTGTTGTTACCAGAAAACGCAGGTGTGCGAGTGAGACTCCGGGTGTCCGTGCCAGGTGGTGTAGTACTATAGTAGTAGTGTAGTACTATAGTAGTAGTATAGTACTATAGTATAGTACTATAGTAGTGGTGTTGTTACCAGAAAACGCAGGTGTGCGAGTGAGACTCCGGGTGTCCGTGCCAGGTGGTGTAGTACTATAGTAGTAGTATAGTACTATAGTAGTGGTGTTGTTACCAGAAAACGCAGGTGTGCGAGTGAGACTCCGGGTGTCCGTGCCAGGTGGTGTAGTACTATAGTAGTAGTGTAGTACTATAGTAGTAGTATAGTACTATAGTATAGTACTATAGTAGTGGTGTTGTTACCAGAAAACGCAGGTGTGCGAGTGAGACTCCGGGTGTCCGTGCCAGGTGGTGTAGTACTATAGTAGTAGTATAGTACTATAGTAGTAGTATAGTTCTATAGTAGTGGTGTTGTTACCAGAAAACGCAGGTGTGCGAGTGAGACTCCGGGTGTCCGTGCCAGGTGGTGTAGTACTATAGTAGTAGTGTAGTACTATAGTAGTAGTATAGTACTATAGTATAGTACTATAGTAGTGGTGTTGTTACCAGAAAACGCAGGTGTGCGAGTGAGACTCCGGGTGTCCGTGCCAGGTGGTGTAGTACTATAGTAGTAGTGTAGTACTATAGTAGTAGTATAGTACTATAGTATAGTACTATAGTAGTGGTGTTGTTACCAGAAAACGCAGGTGTGCGAGTGAGACTCCGGGTGTCCGTGCCAGGTGGTGTAGTACTATAGTAGTAGTATAGTACTATAGTAGTGGTGTTGTTACCAGAAAACGCAGGTGTGCGAGTGAGACTCCGGGTGTCCGTGCCAGGTGGTGTAGTACTATAGTAGTAGTGTAGTACTATAGTAGTAGTATAGTACTATAGTATAGTACTATAGTAGTGGTGTTGTTACCAGAAAACGCAGGTGTGCGAGTGAGACTCCGGGTGTCCGTGCCAGGTGGTGTAGTACTATAGTAGTAGTATAGTACTATAGTAGTAGTATAGTACTAGAGTAGTGGTGTTGTTACCAGAAAACGCAGGTGTGCGAGTGAGACTCCGGGTGTCCGTGCCAGGTGGTGTAGTACTATAGTAGTAGTGTAGTACTATAGTAGTAGTATAGTACTATAGTATAGTACTATAGTAGTGGTGTTGTTACCAGAAAACGCAGGTGTGCGAGTGAGACTCCGGGTGTCCGTGCCAGGTGGTGTAGTACTATAGTAGTATAGTACTATAGTAGTGGTGTTGTTACCAGAAAACGCAGGTGTGCGAGTGAGACTCCGGGTGTCCGTGCCAGGTGGTGTAGTACTATAGTAGTAGTGTAGTACTATAGTAGTAGTATAGTACTATAGTATAGTACTATAGTAGTGGTGTTGTTACCAGAAAACGCAGGTGTGCGAGTGAGACTCCGGGTGTCCGTGCCAGGTGGTGTAGTACTATAGTAGTAGTATAGTACTATAGTAGTAGTATAGTACTATAGTAGTGGTGTTGTTACCAGAAAACGCAGGTGTGCGAGTGAGACTCCGGGTGTCCGTGCCAGGTGGTGTAGTACTATAGTAGTAGTGTAGTACTATAGTAGTAGTATAGTACTATAGTATAGTACTATAGTAGTGGTGTTGTTACCAGAAAACGCAGGTGTGCGAGTGAGACTCCGGGTGTCCGTGCCAGGTGGTGTAGTACTATAGTAGTAGTATAGTACTATAGTAGTAGTATAGTACTATAGTAGTGGTGTTGTTACCAGAAAACGCAGGTGTGCGAGTGAGACTCCGGGTGTCCGTGCCAGGTGGTGTAGTACTATAGTAGTAGTATAGTACTATAGTAGTAGTATAGTACTATAGTAGTGGTGTTGTTACCAGAAAACGCAGGTGTGCGAGTGAGACTCCGGGTGTCCGTGCCAGGTGGTGTAGTACTATAGTAGTAGTGTAGTACTATAGTAGTAGTATAGTACTATAGTAGTGGTGTTGTTACCAGAAAACGCAGGTGTGCGAGTGAGACTCCGGGTGTCCGTGCCAGGTGGTGTAGTACTATAGTAGTAGTGTAGTACTATAGTAGTAGTATAGTACTATAGTAGTGGTGTTGTTACCAGAAAACGCAGGTGTGCGAGTGAGACTCCGGGTGTCCGTGCCAGGTGGTGTAGTACTATAGTAGTAGTATAGTACTATAGTAGTGGTGTTGTTACCAGAAAACGCAGGTGTGCGAGTGAGACTCCGGGTGTCCGTGCCAGGTGGTGTAGTACTATAGTAGTAGTATAGTACTATAGTAGTACTATAGGCATAGGTACTATAGTAGTAGTAGTATAGTACTATAGTAGTGGTGTTGTTACCAGAAAACGCAGGTGTGCGAGTGAGACTCCGGGTGTCCGTGCCAGGTGGTGTAGTACTATAGTAGTAGTGTAGTACTATAGTAGTAGTGTTGTTACCAGAAAACGCAGGTGTGCGAGTGAGACTCCGGGTGTCCGTGCCAGGTGGTGTAGTACTATAGTAGTAGTGTAGTACTATAGTAGTAGTGTTGTTACCAGAAAACGCAGGTGTGCGAGTGAGACTCCGGGTGTCCGTGCCAGGTGGTGTAGTACTATAGTAGTAGTATAGTACTATAGTAGTGGTGTTGTTACCAGAAAACGCAGGTGTGCGAGTGAGACTCCGGGTGTCCGTGCCAGGTGGTGTAGTACTATAGTAGTAGTATAGTACTATAGTAGTGGTGTTGTTACCAGAAAACGCAGGTGTGCGAGTGAGACTCCGGGTGTCCGTGCCAGGTGGTGTAGTACTATAGTAGTAGTATAGTACTATAGTAGTGGTGTTGTTACCAGAAAACGCAGGTGTGCGAGTGAGACTCCGGGTGTCCGTGCCAGGTGGTGTAGTACTATAGTAGTAGTATAGTACTATAGTAGTGGTGTTGTTACCAGAAAACGCAGGTGTGCGAGTGAGACTCCGGGTGTCCGTGCCAGGTGGTGTAGTACTATAGTAGTAGTGTAGTACTATAGTAGTATAGTACTATAGTAGTGGTGTTGTTACCAGAAAACGCAGGTGTGCGAGTGAGACTCCGGGTGTCCGTGCCAGGTGGTGTAGTACTATAGTAGTAGTGTAGTACTACTATAGTAGTAGTATAGTAGTACTATAGTAATAGTATAGTACTATAGTAGTGGTGTTGTTACCAGAAAACGCAGGTGTGCGAGTGAGACTCCGGGTGTCCGTGCCAGTTGGTGTAGTACTATAGTAGTAGTATAGTACTATAGTAGTAGTATAGTACTATACTAGTATTATAGTACTATAGTAGTGGTGTTGTTACCAGAAAACGCAGGTGTGCGAGACTCCGGGTGTCCGTGCCAGGTGGTCTAGTACTATAGTAGTAGTATAGTACTATAGTAGTATAGTACTATAGTAGTACTATAGTACTACTATAGTAGTAGTATAGTACTATAGTAGTGGTGTTGTTACCAGAAAACGCAGGTGTGCGAGTGAGACTCCGGGTGTCCGTGCCAGGTGGTGTAGTACTATAGTAGTAGTGTAGTACTAATAGTAGTATTGTACTATATAGTAGTGTGTACTATAGTAGTGGTGTTGTTACCAGAAAACGCAGGTGTGCGAGTGAGACTCCGGGTGTCCGTGCCAGGTGGTGTAGTACTATAGTAGTAGTATAGTACTATAGTAGTGGTGTTGTTACCAGAAAACGCAGGTGTGCGAGTGAGACTCCGGGTGTCCGTGCCAGGTGGTGTAGTACTATAGTAGTAGTATAGTACTATAGTAGTGGTGTTGTTACCAGAAAACGCAGGTGTGCGAGTGAGACTCCGGGTGTCCGTGCCAGGTGGTGTAGTACTATAGTAGTAGTATAGTACTATAGTAGTTGGTGTTGTTACCAGAAAACGCAGGTGTGCGAGTGAGACTCCGGGTGTCCGTGCCAGGTGGTGTAGTACTATAGTAGTAGTATAGTACTATAGTAGTGGTGTTGTTACCAGAAAACGCAGGTGTGCGAGTGAGACTCCGGGTGTCCGTGCCAGGTGGTGTAGTACTATAGTAGTAGTATAGTACTATAGTAGTGGTGTTGTTACCAGAAAACGCAGGTGTGCGAGTGAGACTCCGGGTGTCCGTGCCAGGTGGTGTAGTACTATAGTAGTAGTATAGTACTATAGTAGTGGTGTTGTTACCAGAAAACGCAGGTGTGCGAGTGAGACTCCGGGTGTCCGTGCCAGGTGGTGTAGTACTATAGTAGTAGTATAGTACTATAGTAGTGGTGTTGTTACCAGAAAACGCAGGTGTGCGAGTGAGACTCCGGGTGTCCGTGCCAGGTGGTGTAGTACTATAGTAGTAGTATAGTACTATAGTAGTGGTGTTGTTACCAGAAAACGCAGGTGTGCGAGTGAGACTCCGGGTGTCCGTGCCAGGTGGTGTAGTACTATAGTAGTAGTATAGTACTATAGTAGTGGTGTTGTTACCAGAAAACGCAGGTGTGCGAGTGAGACTCCGGGTGTCCGTGCCAGGTGGTGTAGTACTATAGTAGTAGTATAGTACTATAGTAGTGGTGTTGTTACCAGAAAACGCAGGTGTGCGAGTGAGACTCCGGGTGTCCGTGCCAGGTGGTGTAGTACTATAGTAGTAGTATAGTACTATAGTAGTGGTGTTGTTACCAGAAAACGCAGGTGTGCGAGTCTCCGGGTGTCCGTGCCAGGTGGTGTAGTACTATAGTAGTAGTATAGTACTATAGTAGTGGTGTTGTTACCAGAAAACGCAGGTGTGCGAGTGAGACTCCGGGTGTCCGTGCCAGGTGGTGTAGTACTATAGTAGTAGTATAGTACTATAGTAGTGGTGTTGTTACCAGAAAACGCAGGTGTGCGAGTGAGACTCCGGGTGTCCGTGCCAGTTAGTAAAACGCAGGTGTGCGAGTGAGACTCCGGGTGTCCGTGCCAGGTGGTGTAGTACTATAGTAGTAGTATAGTACTATAGTAGTGGTGTTGTTACCAGAAAACGCAGGTGTGCGAGTGAGACTCCGGGTGTCCGTGCCAGGTGGTGTAGTACTATAGTAGTAGTATAGTACTATAGTAGTGGTGTTGTTACCAGAAAACGCAGGTGTGCGAGTGAGACTCCGGGTGTCCGTGCCAGGTGGTGTAGTACTATAGTAGTAGTATAGTACTATAGTAGTGGTGTTGTTACCAGAAAACGCAGGTGTGCGAGTGAGACTCCGGGTGTCCGTGCCAGGTGGTGTAGTACTATAGTAGTAGTATAGTACTATAGTAGTGGTGTTGTTACCAGAAAACGCAGGTGTGCGAGTGAGACTCCGGGTGTCCGTGCCAGGTGGTGTAGTACTATAGTAGTAGTATAGTACTATAGTAGTGGTGTTGTTACCAGAAAACGCAGGTGTGCGAGTGAGACTCCGGGTGTCCGTGCCAGGTGGTGTAGTACTATAGTAGTAGTGTAGTACTATAGTAGTAGTATAGTACTATAGTATAGTACTATAAGTGTTTAGTGGTGTTGTTACCAGAAAACGCAGGTGTGCGAGTGAGACTCCGGGTGTCCGTGCCAGGTGGTGTAGTACTAGTAGTATATAGTAGTAGTATTATAGTACTATAGTAGTGGTGTTGTTGCCAGAAAACGCAGGTGTGCGAGTGAGACTCCGGGTGTCCGTGCCAGGTGGTGTAGTACTATAGTAGTAGTATAGTACTATAGTAGTGGTGTTGTTACCAGAAAACGCAGGTGTGCGAGTGAGACTCCGGGTGTCCGTGCCAGGTGGTGTAGTACTATAGTAGTAGTATAGTACTATAGTAGTGGTGTTGTTACCAGAAAACGCAGGTGTGCGAGTGAGACTCCGGGTGTCCGTGCCAGGTGGTGTAGTACTATAGTAGTAGTGTAGTACTATAGTAGTAGTATAGTACTATAGTATAGTACTATAGTAGTGGTGTTGTTACCAGAAAACGCAGGTGTGCGAGTGAGACTCCGGGTGTCCGTGCCAGGTGGTCTAGTACTATAGTAGTAGTGTAGTACTATAGTAGTGGTGTTGTTACCAGAAAACGCAGGTGTGCGAGTGAGACTCCGGGTGTCCGTGCCAGGTGGTGTAGTACTATAGTAGTAGTGTAGTACTATAGTACTATAGTAGTGGTGTTGTTACCAGAAAACGCAGGTGTGCGAGTGAGACTCCGGGTGTCCGTGCCAGGTGGTGTAGTACTATAGTAGTAGTATAGTACTATAGTAGTGGTGTTGTTACCAGAAAACGCAGGTGTGCGAGTGAGACTCCGGGTGTCCGTGCCAGGTGGTGTAGTACTATAGTAGTAGTGTAGTACTATAGTAGTAGTATAGTACTATAGTAGTAGTGTTGTTACCAGAAAACGCAGGTGTGCGAGTGAGACTCCGGGTGTCCGTGCCAGGTGGTGTAGTACTATAGTAGTAGTGTAGTACTATAGTAGTAGTATAGTACTATAGTATAGTATAGTACTATAGTAGTGGTGTTGTTACCAGAAAACGCAGGTGTGCGAGTGAGACTCCGGGTGTCCGTGCCAGGTGGTGTAGTACTATAGTAGTAGTGTAGTACTATAGTAGTAGTATAGTACTATAGTATAGTATAGTACTATAGTAGTGGTGTTGTTACCAGAAAACGCAGGTGTGCGAGTGAGACTCCGGGTGTCCGTGCCAGGTGGTGTAGTACTATAGTAGTAGTGTAGTACTATAGTACTATAGTAATAGTATAGTACTATAGTAGTGGTGTTGTTACCAGAAAACGCAGGTGTGCGAGTGAGACTCCGGGTGTCCGTGCCAGGTGGTGTAGTACTATAGTAGTAGTATAGTACTATAGTAGTAGTATAGTACTATAGTAGTAGTGTAGTACTATAGTAGTGGTGTTGTTACCAGAAAACGCAGGTGTGCGAGTGAGACTCCGGGTGTCCGTGCCAGGTGGTGTAGTACTATAGTAGTAGTATAGTACTATAGTAGTAGTATAGTACTATAGTAGTAGTGTAGTACTATAGTAGTGGTGTTGTTACCAGAAAACGCAGGTGTGCGAGTGAGACTCCGGGTGTCCGTGCCAGGTGGTGTAGTACTATAGTAGTAGTATAGTACTATAGTAGTAGTATAGTACTATAGTAGTAGTGTAGTACTATAGTAGTGGTGTTGTTACCAGAAAACGCAGGTGTGCGAGTGAGACTCCGGGTGTCCGTGCCAGGTGGTGTAGTACTATAGTAGTAGTATAGTACTATAGTAGTAGTATAGTACTATAGTAGTAGTGTAGTACTATAGTAGTGGTGTTGTTACCAGAAAACGCAGGTGTGCGAGTGAGACTCCGGGTGTCCGTGCCAGGTGGTGTAGTACTATAGTAGTAGTATAGTACTATAGTAGTAGTGCAGTACTATAGTAGTGGTGTTGTTACCAGAAAACGCAGGTGTGCGAGTGAGACTCCGGGTGTCCGTGCCAGGTGGTATAGTACTATAGTAGTAGTATAGTACTATAGTAGTGGTGTTGTTACCAGAAAACGCAGGTGTGCGAGTGAGACTCCGGGTGTCCGTGCCAGGTGGTGTAGTACTATAGTAGTAGTATAGTACTATAGTAGTAGTGTAGTACTATAGTAGTGGTGTTGTTACCAGAAAACGCAGGTGTGCGAGTGAGACTCCGGGTGTCCGTGCCAGGTGGTGTAGTACTATAGTAGTAGTGTAGTACTATAGTAGTGGTGTTGTTACCAGAAAACGCAGGTGTGCGAGTGAGACTCCGGGTGTCCGTGCCAGGTGGTGTAGTACTATAGTAGTAGTGTAGTACTATAGTAGTAGTGTAGTACTATAGTAGTGGTGTTGTTACCAGAAAACGCAGGTGTGCGAGTGAGACTCCGGGTGTCCGTGCCAGGTGGTGTAGTACTATAGTAGTAGTGTAGTACTATAGTAGTAGTATAGTACTAAAGTAGTAGTGTAGTACTATAGTAGTGGTGTTTTTACCAGAAAATGCAGGTGTGCGAGTGAGACTCCGGGTGTCCGTGCCAGGTGGTGTAGTACTATAGTAGTAGTGTAGTACTATAGTAGTAGTGTAGTACTATAGTAGTGGTGTTGTTACCAGAAAACGCAGGTGTGCGAGTGAGACTCCGGGTGTCCGTGCCAGGTGGTGTAGTACTATAGTAGTAGTGTAGTACTATAGTAGTGGTGTTGTTACCAGAAAACGCAGGTGTGCGAGTGAGACTCCGGGTGTCCGTGCCAGGTGGTGTAGTACTATAGTAGTAGTATAGTACTATAGTAGTGGTGTTGTTACCAGAAAACGCAGGTGTGCGAGTGAGACTCCGGGTGTCCGTGCCAGGTGGTGTAGTACTATAGTAGTAGTGTAGTACTATAGTAGTGGTGTTGTTACCAGAAAACGCAGGTGTGCGAGTGAGACTCCGGGTGTCCGTGCCAGGTGGTGTAGTACTATAGTAGTAGTATAGTACTATAGTAGTGGTGTTGTTACCAGAAAACGCAGGTGTGCGAGTGAGACTCCGGGTGTCCGTGCCAGGTGGTGTAGTACTATAGTAGTAGTGTAGTACTATAGTAGTGGTGTTGTTACCAGAAAACGCAGGTGTGCGAGTGAGACTCCGGGTGTCCGTGCCAGGTGGTGTAGTACTATAGTAGTAGTGTAGTACTATAGTAGTGGTGTTGTTACCAGAAAACGCAGGTGTGCGAGTGAGACTCCGGGTGTCCGTGCCAGGTGGTGTAGTACTATAGTAGTAGTGTAGTACTATAGTAGTAGTATAGTACTATAGTAGTGGTGTTGTTACCAGAAAACGCAGGTGTGCGAGTGAGACTCCGGGTGTCCGTGCCACGTGGTGTAGTACTATAGTAGTAGTGTAGTACTATAGTAGTATAGTACTATAGTAGTGGTGTTGTTACCAGAAAACGCAGGTGTGTGAGTGAGACTCCGGGTGTCCGTGCCAGGTGGTGTAGTACTATAGTAGTAGTATAGTACTATAGTAGTAGTATAGTACTATAGTAGTGGTGTTGTTACCAGAAAACGCAGGTGTGCGAGTGAGACTCCGGGTGTCCGTGCCAGGTGGTGTAGTACTATAGTAGTAGTGTAGTACTATAGTAGTATAGTACTATAGTAGTGGTGTTGTTACCAGAAAACGCAGGTGTGTGAGTGAGACTCCGGGTGTCCGTGCCAGGTGGTGTAGTACTATAGTAGTAGTGTAGTACTATAGTAGTAGTATAGTACTATAGTAGTGGTGTTGTTACCAGAAAACGCAGGTGTGCGAGTGAGACTCCGGGTGTCCGTGCCAGGTGGTGTAGTACTATAGTAGTAGTGTAGTACTATAGTAGTGGTGTTGTTACCAGAAAACGCAGGTGTGCGAGTGAGACTCCGGGTGTCCGTGCCAGGTGGTGTAGTACTATAGTAGTAGTGTAGTACTATAGTAGTGGTGTTGTTACCAGAAAACGCAGGTGTGCGAGTGAGACTCCGGGTGTCCGTGCCAGGTGGTGTAGTACTATAGTAGTAGTGTAGTACTATAGTAGTGGTGTTGTTACCAGAAAACGCAGGTGTGCGAGTGAGACTCCGGGTGTCCGTGCCAGGTGGTGTAGTACTATAGTAGTAGTGTAGTACTATAGTAGTGGTGTTGTTACCAGAAAACGCAGGTGTGCGAGTGAGACTCCGGGTGTCCGTGCCAGGTGGTGTAGTACTATAGTAGTAGTGTAGTACTATAGTAGTGGTGTTGTTACCAGAAAACGCAGGTGTGCGAGTGAGACTCCGGGTGTCCGTGCCAGGTAGTGTAGTACTATAGTAGTAGTATAGTACTATAGTAGTGGTGTTGTTACCAGAAAACGCAGGTGTGCGAGTGAGACTCCGGGTGTCCGTGCCAGGTGGTGTAGTACTATAGTAGTAGTATAGTACTATAGTAGTACTATAGTAGTACTATAGTAATAGTATAGTACTATAGTAGTGGTGTTGTTACCAGAAAACGCAGGTGTGCGAGTGAGACTCCGGGTGTCCGTGCCAGGTGGTGTAGTACTATAGTAGTAGTATAGTACTATAGTAGTACTATAGTACTATAGTAGTAGTGTAGTACTATAGTAGTAGTGTAGTACTATAGTAATAGTATAGTACTATAGTAGTGGTGTTGTTACCAGAAAACGCAGGTGTGTGAGTGAGACTCCGGGTGTCCGTGCCAGGTGGTGTAGTACTATAGTAGTAGTGTAGTACTATAGTAGTGGTGTTGTTACCAGAAAACGCAGGTGTGCGAGTGAGACTCCGGGTGTCCGTGCCAGGTGGTGTAGTACTATAGTAGTAGTGTAGTACTATAGTAGTGGTGTTGTTACCAGAAAACGCAGGTGTGCGAGTGAGACTCCGGGTGTCCGTGCCAGGTGGTGTAGTACTATAGTAGTAGTATAGTACTATAGTAGTGGTGTTGTTACCAGAAAACGCAGGTGTGCGAGTGAGACTCCGGGTGTCCGTGCCAGGTGGTGTAGTACTATAGTAGTAGTATAGTACTATAGTAGTGGTGTTGTTACCAGAAAACGCAGGTGTGCGAGTGAGACTCCGGGTGTCCGTGCCAGGTGGTGTAGTACTATAGTAGTAGTATAGTACTATAGTAGTGGTGTTGTTACCAGAAAACGCAGGTGTGCGAGTGAGACTCCGGGTGTCCGTGCCAGGTGGTGTAGTACTATAGTAGTAGTATAGTACTATAGTAGTGGTGTTGTTACCAGAAAACGCAGGTGTGCGAGTGAGACTCCGGGTGTCCGTGCCAGGTGGTGTAGTACTATAGTAGTAGTATAGTACTATAGTAGTGGTGTTGTTACCAGAAAACGCAGGTGTGCGAGTGAGACTCCGGGTGTCCGTGCCAGGTGGTGTAGTACTATAGTAGTAGTATAGTACTATAGTAGTAGTATAGTACTATAGTAGTGGTGTTGTTACCAGAAAACGCAGGTGTGCGAGTGAGACTCCGGGTGTCCGTGCCAGGTGGTGTAGTACTATAGTAGTAGTGTAGTACTATAGTAGTGGTGTTGTTACCAGAAAACGCAGGTGTGCGAGTGAGACTCCGGGTGTCCGTGCCAGGTGGTGTAGTACTATAGTAGTAGTATAGTACTATAGTAGTGGTGTTGTTACCAGAAAACGCAGGTGTGCGAGTGAGACTCCGGGTGTCCGTGCCAGGTGGTGTAGTACTATAGTAGTAGTATAGTACTATAGTAGTAGTATAGTACTATAGTAGTGGTGTTGTTACCAGAAAACGCAGGTGTGCGAGTGAGACTCCGGGTGTCCGTGCCAGGTGGTGTAGTACTATAGTAGTAGTGTAGTACTATAGTAGTAGTGTAGTACTATAGTAGTGGTGTTGTTACCAGAAAACGCAGGTGTGCGAGTGAGACTCCGGGTGTCCGTGCCAGGTGGTGTAGTACTATAGTAGTAGTGTAGTACTATAGTAGTGGTGTTGTTACCAGAAAACGCAGGTGTGCGAGTGAGACTCCGGGTGTCCGTGCCAGGTGGTGTAGTACTATAGTAGTAGTGTAGTACTATAGTAGTGGTGTTGTTACCAGAAAACGCAGGTGTGCGAGTGAGACTCCGGGTGTCCGTGCCAGGTGGTGTAGTACTATAGTAGTAGTATAGTACTATAGTAGTGGTGTTGTTACCAGAAAACGCAGGTGTGCGAGTGAGACTCCGGGTGTCCGTGCCAGGTGGTGTAGTACTATAGTAGTAGTGTAGTACTATAGTAGTGGTGTTGTTACCAGAAAACGCAGGTGTGCGAGTGAGACTCCGGGTGTCCGTGCCAGGTGGTGTAGTACTATAGTAGTAGTATAGTACTATAGTAGTGGTGTTGTTACCAGAAAACGCAGGTGTGCGAGTGAGACTCCGGGTGTCCGTGCCAGGTGGTGTAGTACTATAGTAGTAGTATAGTACTATAGTAGTGGTGTTGTTACCAGAAAACGCAGGTGTGCGAGTGAGACTCCGGGTGTCCGTGCCAGGTGGTCCACGAGTCGGCCGGCGGTGGCCACCACCACGTCAGCTCGCGACACCACCAGCCCCTCCGGCCTGTCACAACAACAACAACAACGTCAACAACAACAACAACGTCAACAACAACAACGTCAACAACGTCAACAACAACGTCAACAACAACAACGTCAACAACGTCAACAACAACGTCAACAACAACGTCAACAACAACAACGTCAACAACAACGTCAACAACAACAACGTCAACAACGTCAACAACAACAACGTCAACAACAACAACAACGTCAACAACAACGTCAACAACAACGTCAACAACAACGTCAACGTCAACAACAACAACAACAACGTCAACGTCAACAACAACAATGTCAACAACGTCAACGTCAACAACGTCAACAACAACAACGTCAACAACAACGTCAACAACAACAACGTCAACAACAACGTCAACAACAACAACGTTAACAACAACAACGTCAACAACAACGTCAACAACGTCAACAACAACAACGTCAACAACGTCAACAACAACGACAACAACAACAACGTCAACAACAACGTCAACAACAACGTCAACAACAACAACGTCAACAACAACAACGTCAACAACAACAACGTCAACAACAACAACAACAACAATGTCAACAACAACGTCAACAACAACAATGTCAACAACAACAATGTCAACAACAACAACGTCAACAACGTCAACAACAACAACGTCAACAACAACAACGTCAACAACGTCAACAACAACAACAACGTCAACAACAACAACAACGTCAACAACAACGTCAACAACAACAACGTCAACAACAACAACGTCAACAACAACGTCAACAACAACAACGTCAACAACAACAACGTTAACAACAACGTCAACAACAACGTCAACAACGTCAACAACAACAACGTCAACAACGTCAACAACAACAACGTCAACAACAACAACAACGTCAACAACAACAACGTCAACAACATCAACAACAACGACAACAACAACAACAACAACGTCAACAACAACGTCAACAACAACGTCAACAACAACAATGTTAACAACAACAACAACGTCAACAACAACAACGTCAACAACAACAACGTCAACAACAACAACAACGTCAACAACAACGTCAACAACAACAACGTCAACAACAACAACGTCAACAACAACAACGTCAACAACAACAACGTCAACAACAACGTCAACAACAACGTCAACAACAACGTCAACAACAACGTCAACAACAACAACTACGTCAACAACAACAACAACGTCAACAACAACAACGTCAACAACAACAACGTCAACAACAACAACAACGTCAACAACAACGTCAACAACAACGTCAACAACAACAACGTCAACAACGTCAACAACAACAACAACGTCAACAACAACAACGTCAACAACAACAACGTCAACAACAACGTCAACAACAACAACAACGTCAACAAGAACAACGTCAACAACAACAACAACGTCAACAACAACAACAACGTCAACAACAACAACGTCAACAACAACGTCAACAACAACAACGTCAACAACAACAACGTCAACAACAACAACAACGTCAACAACAACAACAACGTCAACAACAACAACAACGTCAACAACAACGTCAACAACAACGTCAACAACAACAACGTCAACAACAACGTCAACAACAACAACGTCAACAACAACGTCAACAACAACAACGTCAACAACAACGTCAACAACGTCAACAACAACGTCAACAACGTCAACAACAACAACGTCAACAACGTCAACAACAACAACGTCAACAACAACAACAACGTCAACAACAACAACAACGTCAACAACAACAACAACGTCAACAACAACAACAACGTCAACAACAACAACGTCAACAACAACAACGTCAACAACAACAACGTCAACAACAACATCAACAACAACAACAACGTCAACAACAACAACGTCAACAACAACGTCAACAACAACATCAACAACAACGTCAACAACAACAACAACGTCAACAACAACAACGTCAACAACAACGTCAACAACAACGTCAACAACGTTAACAACAACAACAACGTCAACAACGTCAACAACAACGTCGACGTCAACAACAACGTCAACAACAACGTCAACAACAACGTCAACAACAACAACAACGTCAACAACAACGTCAACAACAACAACAACGTCAACAACAACAACGTCAACAACAACGTCAACAACAACGTCAACAACGTCAACAACAACAACAACGTCAACAACAACAACAACAACAACGTCAACAACAACGTCAACAACAACAACGTCAACAACAACAACAACGTCAACAACAACAACAACAACGTCAACAACAACGTCAACAACAACAACAACAACGTCAACAACAACGTCAACAACAACGTCAACAACAACGTCAACAACAACGTCAACAACAACAACAACGTCAACAACAACAACAACAACGTCAACAACAACGTCAACAACAACAATGTCAACAACGTCAACAACAACAACAACGTCAACAACAACAACGTCAACAACAACGTCAACAACAACGTCAACAACAACAACGTCAACAACAACAACAACGTCAACAACAACAACAACGTCAACAACAACAACGTCAACAACGTCAACAACAACGTCAACAACAACAACAACAATGTCAACAACAACGTCAACAACAACAACAACGTCAACAACAACAACAACGTCAACAACAACGTCAACAACAACGTCAACAACAACAACGTCAACAACAACGTCAACAACAACAACGTCAACAACAACAACAACGTCAACAACAACAACGTCAACAACAACGTCAACAACAACAACGTCAACAACAACAATAACAACAACAACGTCAACAACAACCCCCCCCCTCTGTGTGTGGTCTCCATAGACGCCGCTGCTGCTGCTACTGACAGCACTTGCCCCTACAGCACTGCTAGAGGCTACCTGGGGGAGCTTTGTCTTTGTGTCTATGGGCGCTGCTGCTGCTACTGACAACACTTGCCCCTACAGCCATGCTAGAGGCTACCTGGGGGAGCTTTGTCTTTGTGTCTATGGGCGCTGCAGCTGCTGACAGCACTTGCCCCTACAGCACTTCTAAAGGCTACCTGGGGGAGCTTTGTCTTTGTGTCTATAGGCGCTGCTGCTGCTACTGACAGCACTTGCCCCTACACCCATGCTAGAGGCTACCTGGGGGAGCTTTGTCTTTGTGTCTATAGGCACTGCTGTTACTGACTGCACTTGCCCCTACAGCACTGCTAGAGGCTACCTGGGGGAGCTTTGTCTTTGTGTCTATAGGCGCTGCTGTTACTGACTGCACTTGCCCCTACAGCTCTGCTAGAGGCTACCTGGGGGAGCTTTGTCTCTGTGTCTATAGGCGCTGCTGCTGCTACTGACAGCACTTGCCCCTACAGCACTGCTAGAGGCTACCTGGGGGAGCTTTGTCTTTGTGCCTATAGGCGCTGCTGCTACTACTGACAGTACATGCCCCTACAGCACTGCTAGAGGCTACCTGGGGGAGCTTTGACTTTGTGTCTATAGGCGCTACTGCTGCTACTGACAGCACTTGCCCCTACAGCACTGCTAGAGGCTACCTGGGGGAGCTTTGTCTTTGTGTCTATAGGCGCTGCTGCTGCTACTGACAGCACTTGCCCCTACAGCACTGCTAGAGGCTACCTGGGGGAGCTTTGTCTGTGTCTATAGGCGCTGCTGCTACTGACAGCACTTGCCCCTACAGCCATGCTAGAGGCTACCTGGGGGAGCTTTGTCTTTGTGTCTATAGGCGCTGCTGCTGCTACTGACAGCACTTGCCCCTACAGCACTGCTAGAGGCTACCTGGGGGAGCTTTGTCTTTGTGTCTACGGGAGCTGCTGCTACTGACTGCACTTGCCCCTACAGCACTGCTAGAGGCTACCTGGGGGCGCTTTGTCTTTGTGTCTATGGGCGCTGCTGCTACTGACAGCACTTGCCCCTACAGCACTGCTGCTACTGACTGCACTTGCCCCTACAGCACTGCTAGAGGCTACCTGGGGGAGCTTTGTCTCTGTGTCTATGGGAGCAGCTGCTACTGACAGCACTTGCCCCTACAGCACTGCTAGAGGCTACCTGGGGGAGCTTTGTCTTTGTGTCTATAGGCGCTGCTGTTACTGACTGCACTTGCCCCTATAGCACTGCTAGAGGCTACCTGGGGGAGCTTTGTCTCTGTGTCTATAGGCGCTGCTGCTGCTACTGACAGCACTTGCCCCTACAGCCATGCTAGAGGCTACCTGGGGGAGCTTTGTCTTTGTGTCTATGGGAGCTGCTGCTACTGACAGCACTTGCCCCTACAGCACTGCTAGAGGCTACCTGGGGGGGCTTTGTCTTTGTGCCTATAGGCGCTGCTGCTACTGACAGCACTTGCCCCTACAGCCATGCTAGAGGCTACCTGGGGGAGCTTTGTCTTTGTGTCTATAGGCGCTGCTGCTGCTACTGACAGCACTTGCCCCTACACCCATGCTAGAGGCTACCTGGGGGAGCTTTGTCTTTGTGTCTATGGGAGCTGCTGCTACTGACAGCACTTGCCCCTACAGCAGTGCTAGAGGCTACCTGGGGGATCTTTGTCTTTGTGTCTATAGGCGCTGCTGCTACTGACAGCACTTGCCCCTACAGCACTGCTAGAGGGTACCTGGGGGAGCTTTGTCTGTGTGTCTATGGGCACTGCTGCTGCTACTGACTGCACTTGCCCCTACAGCACTGCTAGAGGCTACCTGGGGGAGCTTTGTCTTTGTGTCTATAGGCGCTGCTGCTGCTACTGACAGCACTTGCCCCTGCAGCACTGCTAGAGGCTACCTGGGGGAGCTTTGTCTTTGTGTCTATAGACGCTGCTGCTACTGACTGCACTTGCCCCTACAGCACCGCTAGAGGCTACCTGGGGGAGCTTTGTCTTTGTGTCTATAGGCGCTGCTGCTGCTACTGACAGCACTTGCCCCTACAGCACTGCTAGAGGCTACCTGGGGGAGCTTTGTCTCTGTGTCTATGGGCGCTGCTGCTACTGACAGCACTTGCCCCTACAGCACTGCTGCTACTGACTGCACTTGCCCCTACAGCACTGCTAGAGGCTACCTGGGGGGGCTTTGTCTGTGTCTCTATAGGCACTGCTGCTGCTACTGACTGCACTTGCCCCTACAGCACTGCTGCTACTGACTGCACTTGCCCCTACAGCACCTCTAAAGGCTACCTGGGGGAGCTTTCTCTTTGTGTCTATAGGCGCTGCTGCTGCTACTGACAGCACTTGCCCCTACAGCACTGCTAGAGGCTACCTGGGGGAGCTTTGTCTTTGTGTCTATAGGCGCTGCTGCTACTGACAGCCCTTGCCCCTACAGCACTGCTAGAGGCTACCTGGGGGAGCTTTGACTTTGTGTCTATAGGCACTGCTGCTGCTACTGACAGCACTTGCCCCTACAGCACTGCTAGAGGCTACCTGGGGGAGCTTTGTCTTTGTGTCTATAGACGCTGCTGCTACTGACTGCACTTGCCCCTACAGCACTGCTAGAGGCTACCTGGGGGAGCTTTGTCTTTGTGTCTATAGGCGCTGCTGCTGCTGCTACTGACAGCACTTGCCCCTACAGCACTGCTAGAGGCTACCTGGGGGAGCTTTGTCTTTGTGTCTATGGGCGCTGCTGCTACTGACAGCACTTGCCCCTACAGCACTGCTAGAGGCTACCTGGGGGAGCTTTGTCTCTGTGTCTATAGGCGCTGCTGCTGCTACTGACTGCACTTGCCCCTATAGCACTGCTGCTACTGACTGCACTTGCCCCTATAGCACTGCTAGAGGCTACCTGGGTGAGCTTTGTCTTTGTGTCTATAGGCGCTGCTGCTGCTACTGACAGCACTTGCCCCTACAGCACTGCTAGAGGCTACCTGGGGGAGCTTTGTCTCTGTGTCTATAGGCGCTGCTGCTGCTACTGACTGCACTTGCCCCTACAGCACTGCTAGAGGCTACCTGGGGGAGCTTTGTCTTTGTGTCTATGGGCGCTGCTGCTACTGACAGCACTTGCCCCTACAGCACTGCTAGAGGCTACCTGGGGGAGCTTTGTCTTTGTGCCTACAGGCACTGCTGCTACTGACTGCACTTGCCCCTACAGCACTGCTGCTACTGACTGCACTTGCCCCTACAGCACTGCTAGAGGCTACCTGGGGGATCTTTGTCTCTGTGTCTATAGGCGCTGCTGCTGCTACTGACAGCACTTGCCCCTACAGCACTGCTGCTACTGACTGCACTTGCCCCTATAGCACTGCTAGAGGCTACCTGGGGGAGCTTTGTCTCTGTGTGTACGTACGTGGTCTCCACCAGGCTCTGCTGTTCCTCTCCAAACCTCTGGGCTCCGCAGGCGAGGGCCACGCGGAGCCCCTCGCTGTCGGCGTAGGCACGGAACTCCTTCCACACCTGGGAGACACGGGGCGTGGGGGAGGGGAGAGACACACACAGACATGCAGACACACACACACAGACACACAGAGAGAGAGAGACACACACAGACACACACACAGAGACACACACACAGAGAGAGACACACACACAGAGAGACACACACAGAGAGAGAGACACACAGAGAGATACACACACAGAGAGACACAGACACACACAGACATGCAGACACACACACAGAGACACACACACAGACAGAGAGACACACAGAGAGACACACAGAGAGACACACACACAGAGAGACACACACAGACAGACATGCAGACGACACACACACACAGAGAGAGACACAGAGACACACAGAGAGACACACAGAGACACACAGAGAGACACACAGAGACACACACACAGACACACACAGAGATACACACACAGAGACACACACACAGAGAGACACAGAGAGACACACAGAGACACACACACAGAGACACACACACACACACAGAGACACACACAGACATACAAACACACACACAGAGACACACACAGACAGAGAGACACACACACACAGAGAGACACACAGAGACACACAGAGAGACACACACAGAGAGACACACAGAGACACACACACACAGAGATACACACAGAGACACACACACAGACAGAGAGACACACACAGACAGAGAGACACACACAGACATACACACAGAGAGACACACACAGACATACAGACACACACACAGAGACACACACAGACAGAGAGACACACAGAGAGACACACAGAGAGATACACACACAGAGAGACACACACACAGAGAGACACACAGAGAGACACACAGACAGAGAGACATACATAGAGACACACAGAGAGACACACAGAGAGATACACACACAGAGAGACACACACACACAGATACACACACAGAGAGACACACACACACACAGAGACACACAGAGAGACACACACAGAGACACACACACAGACAGAGAGACACACAGAGAGACACACACAGAGAGACACACAGAGAGACACACGCACACAGAGACACACACACGGAGAGACACACAGAGAGATACACACACACAGAGAGATACACACACAGAGAGACACACACATAGAGAGACACACACACAGAGAGAGAGACACACAGAAACACACAAAGAGACACACACACAGACAGAGAAACACACAGAGAGACACACAGAGAGATACACACACAGAGAGTTTTCACACACAGAGAGACACACACACACACAGAGACACACACAGAGAGAGACACACAGAGATACAGAGACACACACAGAGACACACACACAGAAAGACACACACAGACATACAGACACACACACAGACATACAGAGACACACACAGAGACACACACAGACAGAGAGACACACAGAGAGATACACACACAGAGAGACACACACACACAGAGACACACACACACAGACAGAGACAGACAGAGATACAGAGATACACACAGAGACACACACACAGAGAGACACACACAGAGACACACACAGAGGCACACACAGAGACACACACAGAGAGACACACAGAGAGACACACACACAGACAGAGAGACACAGAGATACAGAGATACACACAGAGACACACACACACAGAGACACACACTGAGACACACACTGAGACACACTGAGACACTGACACACTGAGACACACTCTGAGACACACTGAGACACACTGAGACACACTGAGACACTGAGACACACACTGAGACACACTGAGACACACACTGAGACACTGAGACACACACTGAGACACACACTGAGACACACACTGAGACACACACTGAGACACACTGAGACACACACTGAGACACTGAGACACACACTGAGACACACTGAGACACACACTGAGACATACTGAGACACACTGAGACACACACTGAGACACTGAGACACACACTGAGACACTCTGAGACACACTGAGACACACAGAAACACTGAAACACACTGAGACACACTGAGACACACACTGAGACACTCTGAGACACACTGAGACACACTGAGACACACACTGAGACACACTGAGACACACACTGAAACACACTGAGACACACTGAGACACTCTGAGACACTGAGACACACTGAGACACACACTGAGACACACACTGAGACACACTGAGACACACACTGAGACACACTGAGACACTGAGACACACTGAGACACTGAGACACACTGAGACACACTGAGACACTGAGACACTCTGAGACACACACTGAGACACACACTGAGACACACACTGAGACACTGAGACACACACTGAGACACTGAGACACACACTGAGACACACACTGAGACACTGAGACACTCTGAGACACACACTGAGACACACACTGAGACACACACTGAGACACACACTGAGACACACACTGAGACACACACTGAGACACACACTGAGACACACTGAGACACTCACTGAGACACTGAGACACACACTGAGACACACTGAGACACACACTGAGACACACACTGAGACACACACTGAGACACACACTGAGACACACACTGAGACA
Source organism: Petromyzon marinus (assembly GCF_048934315.1). NCBI lineage: Eukaryota > Metazoa > Chordata > Hyperoartia > Petromyzontiformes > Petromyzontidae > Petromyzon > Petromyzon marinus. Next base: position 1,568,095 of record NC_133749.1, on the reverse strand, counting down.
CACACTGAGACACACACTGAGACACACTGAGACACACTGAGACACACTGAGACACACTGAGACACTGAGACACTCTGAGACACACACTGAGACACACACTGAGACACTGAGACACACGGAGACACTGAGACACTCTGAGACACACACTGAGACACTGAGACACACACTGAGACACACACTGAGACACTGAAACACACTGAGACACTCTGAGACACTCTGAGACACACACTGAGACACACTGAGACACTGAAACACACTGAGACACTCTGAGACACTGAGACACACTGAGACACTCTGAGACACACACTGAGACACACTGAGACACTGAGACACTCTGAGACACTCTGAGACACTCACTGAGACACTCTGAGACACTCTGAGACACACTGAGACAAACTGAGACACACTGAGACACACACTGAGACACTCTGAGACACACACTGAGACACACTGAGACACTCTGAGACACACACTGAGACACTCTGAGACACACTGAGACACTCTGAGACACTCTGAGACACTCTGAGACACACTGAGACACTCTGAGACACTCTGAGACAAACTGAGACACACTGAGACACACACTGAGACACACACTGAGACACACACTGAGACACACACTGAGACACACACTGAGACACACACTGAGACACACACTGAGACACACTGAGACACACACTGAGACACTGAGACACACTGAGACACACTGAGACACTCTGAGACACTCTGAGACACACACTGAGACACTCTGAGACACACACTGAGACACTGAGACACACTGAGACACACACTGAGACACACTCTGAGACACTCTGAGACACTGAGACACACACTGAGACACTCTGAGCCACACACTGAGACACTGAGACACACTGAGACACTCTGAGACACACACTGAGACACTCTGAGACACACACTGAGACACACTGAGACACTCTGAGACACACACTGAGACACTCTGAGACACACACTGAGACACTCTGAGACACACTGAGACAGGATGTCCGTGTCCCCACCTGCTGGGCCAGCTCCTTGGTCGGCAAGACAACCAGCGCCCGGATCTGGCACACGGCACGATCCATGAGGAGCTGTGGCACGGTGGGACACACGGAGAGACAAGGAGACACAGAGAGACACAGAGAGACACGGTGAGACACAGAGAGACACGGTGAGACACACGGTGAGACACAGACAGACACACAGTGAGACACACGGTGAGAGACGCGGTGAGACACACGGTGAGACACGGTGAGACACACGGTGAGACACACGGTGAGACACACGGTGAGACACAGTGACACACAGTGAGACACAGTGAGACACACGGTGAGACACACGGTGAGACACAGTGAGACACAGAGGGACACGGTGAGACACCCAGTGAGACACACGGTGAGACACACGGTGAGACACACGGTGAGACACACGGTGAGACACGGTGAGACACGGTGGGACACACGGTGAGAGACGCGGTGAGACACACGGTGAGACACGGTGAGACACACGGTGAGACACGGAGAGACACGGAGAGACACACGGTGAGACACACGGTGAGACACACGGTGAGACACACGGTGAGACACACGGTGAGACACAGTGAGACACACGGTGACACACAGTGAGACACAGTGAGACACACGGTGAGACACACGGTGAGACACACGGTGAGACACGGTGAGACACGGTGGGACACACGGTGAGACACACGGTGAGACACACAGTGAGACACATTGAGACACGGTGAGACACGGAGAGACACAGAGAGACACGCGGTGAGACACAGAGAGACACGGTGAGACACACGGTGAGACACGGAGAGACACACGGAGAGACACGGTGAGACACACGGTGAGACACGGTGAGACACACTTAGACACGGAGAGACACAGAGAGACACAGAGACACACGGTGAGACACGGTGAGACACGGAGAGACACGGTGAGACACGGTGAGACACACGGTGGGACACGGAGAGACACGGAGAGACACGGTGAGACACACGGTGAGACACGGTGAGACACACGGTGAGACACGGTGAGACACACACACGGAGAGACACGGAGAGACACACGGTGAGACAGACGGTGAGACACGGTGGGACGCGATGCTGTTGCCGATGATGATGATGCTGCTGATGATCCTGGTAATGCTGCTGATGATGCTGCTGATGATGCTGCTGATGATGATCCTGGTAATGCTGCTGATGATGCTGCTGATGATGATGCTGCTGATGATCCTGGTAATGCTGCTGATGATGATGCTGCTGATGATCCTGGTAATGCTGCTGCTGACGATGCCACTGATGATAATGCTGCCGATGATGATGCTACTGCTGATCCTGATAATGCTGCTGATGATGATACTGCTGATGACGATGCTGCTGATGATCCTGCTGATGCTACCAATGATGACAATGCCACTTGCTGATTCTCCTGATGATGATGATGATGCTGCTGATAAAGATGCTGCTGCTGCCGCTGATGATGCTGCTGCTGCTGATGATGCTGATGATGATGCTGATGATCCTGCTGATGCTACCAATGATGATAATGCCACTTGCTGATTCTCCTGATGATGATGATGATGCTGCTGCTGCTGCCGCTGATGATGATGATGTTGATGCTGCTGCTGATGATGATGCTGATGATGATGATGCTGATGATGATGCTGCTGCTGCTGATGCGTCACCCACCTGCACAATGGGGATGACGAAGGCCAGGGTCTTCCCGCTGCCCGTGGGGGCGGAAACGCAAATGTCGCTGGGCCGCTGACCCCCCCGCCCCAGAATGAACCCTCCCGCTGCCCCCTCCAGTACAGCAGGGATCACCTGGGCCTGGACTGTACCACACACACAGGATGGGGGGGGGTTCCTTAACACATTCAATTAAACAATTAAACAATTAAAACACATCGCACCCCTATTGATTGTTGTATAATGGATGCGTCCATTTGTGCTGAATGAATGGGTAATGGATGGAAGAAACCAAATCAAATGGGAGGGGGGGGGGTTTACATTTATTTGAACCCTCCCGCCGCCCCCTTCAGCACAGCAGGGATCACCTGGGCCTGGACTGTACCACACACACAAGACGGGGGGGGGTTACTTAACACATTCAATTAAACAATTAAAACAATTAAAACACATCGCACCCCTATTGATTGTTGTATAATGGATGCGTCCATTTGCACTGAATGAATGGGTAATGGATGGAAGAAACCAAATCAAATGGGAGGGGGGGGGGGTTTACATTTATTTGAACCCTCCCGCTGCCCCCTCCAGCACAGCAGGGATCACCTGGGCCTGGACTGTACCACACACACAAGACGGGGGGGGGTTACTTAACACATTCAATTAAACAATTAAAACAATTAAAACACATCGCACCCCTATTGATTGTTGTATAATGGATGCGTCCATTTGCACTGAATGAATGGGTAATGGTTGGAAGATACCAAATCAAATGGGAGGGGGGGGGGGGTTTACATTGATTAGAACCCCGCAGCCCCCTCCAGCACAGCAGGGATCACCTGGGCCTGGACTGTACCACACACAAAAGACGGGGAGGGGTTACTTAACACATTCAATTAAACAATTAAAACAATTAAAACACATCGCACCCCTATTTATTGTTGTATAATGGATGCGTCCAATTGCACTGAATGAATGGGTAATGGTTGGAAGATACCAAATCAAATGGGAGGAGGGGGGGTTTACATTTATTTGAACCTTCCCGCCGCACCCTTCAGCACAGCAGGGATCACCTGGGCCTGGACTGTACCACACACACAAGACGGGGGGGGTTACTTAACACATTCAATTAAACAATTAAAACAATTAAAACACATCGCACCCCTATTGATTGTTGTATAATGGATGCGTCCATTTGTACTGAATGAATGGGTAATGGATGGAAGATACCAAATCAAATGGGAGGGGGGGGGGTTTACATTTATTTGAACCTTCCCGCTGCCCCCTCCAGCACAGCAGGGATCACCTGGGCCTGGACTGTACCACACACACAAGACGGGGACGGGGGGGTTACTTAACACATTCAATTAAACAATTAAAACACATCGCACCCCCATGTTTTGTTGTATAATGGATGCGTCCATTTGCACAGAATGAATGGGTAATGGATGGAAGATACCAAATCAAATGGGAGGGGGGGGGTTTACATTTATTTGAACCCTTCCGCCGCCCCCTTCAGCACAGCAGGGATCACCTGGGCCTGGACTGTACCACACACGCAGGACGGGAAGGGGGGGTTACTTAACACATTCAATTAAACAATTAAAACACATCGCACCCCTATTTTTTGTTGTATAATGGATGCGTCCATTTGTACCGAATGAATGGGTAATGGATGGAAGATACCAAATAAAATAGGGGGGGTTACATTGATTTGACCCCACCCACCACACCCCCCCATGCCGAATACAGAATGAATTCTCCCACTCTGCGCCATCCAATAGACTGCAGCGATCACCTGGGAAGTGGACTGTACCACAAGCACACGATGGAGGGGGGGTTCTTGAGACAATCAACATACACCCCCCCTACACCCCATTTTGTTGTATAATGGATCCGTCCATTGGTATTGAATGGGTAATGCTTGGAAGATACCAAATAAAATAGGGGGGTTACATTGAATTTAACCCCATCCCCTCGCCGAATACAGAATGAACTCTCCCACTCTGCACCATCCAATAGACTGCAGCGATCATTTGGGGCCTGGACTGTACCACAAGCACACGATGGAGGGGGGGGGGGTTGGTGGGGTTCTTGAGACAATCAACATTTACCCCCCCCCCCAAAAACACCCCATTTTGTTGTATAATGGATCCGTCCATTGGTATTGAATGGGTAATGCTTGGAAGATACCAAATAAAATAGGGGGGGTTACATTGAATTTAACCCCCCCCACCCCCCCCGCCGAATACAGAATGAACTCTCCCACTCTGCGCCATCCAATAGACTGCAGCGATCACCTGGGAAGCGGACTGTACCACACGTACACAGGGTGATTGATGGAGGTGGTGGTGGTGGTCAGTTCTCCTCTGGCTACAGCTAACAAAATAAGCGGTAACATTGCTAAACCACCCCCTCTCCCCCCCCCCAATGAACTAGTCCGGAGCGCGAGGCCTCACCGGGGAAGAGGCTGTGGATTCCGTTGGCGGCCATCTTGGAGTACAGGCGCGGGTGGAGCCAGGGGAGGTCGGAGGTCGGCACGGAGCGGTGGCGGATGCTGCGGGACACCACGCGGGGCCTCGCCAGCCAATCGGGGAGCACCCTGTCCACCTGGGGGAGGGCGGGTTCCAGCCGTGTTGGGTGGGTGGGTTCACGATGGCCGTGTGGTGGGTGGGTTCACGATGGCCGTGTGGTGGGTGGGGTTCACGATGGCTGTGTGGTGGGTGGGTTCACGATGGCCGTGTGGGTGGGTTGGCCATGTGGGTGGGTTCACGATGGCCGTGTGGGTGGGTTCATGATGGCCGTGTGGGTGGGTTCATGAAGGCCGTGTGGGTGGGTGGGTTCACGATGGCCATGTGGTGGGTGGGTTCACGATGGCCGTGTGGTGGGTGGGTTCACGATGGCCGTGTCTCTGTGTTCACGATGGCAGTGTGGTGGGTGGGTTCACGATGGCCGTGTGGTGGGTGGGTTCACGATGGCCGTGTCTCTGTGTTCACGATGGCAGTGTGGTGGGTGGGTTCACGATGGCCGTGTGGGTGGGGTTCACGATGGCCGTGTGGGTGGGGTTCACGATGGCGGTGTGGTGGGTGGGGTTCACGATGACCGTTGGTGGGTGGGGTTCACGATGGCCGTGTGGGTGGGTGGGGTTCACGATGGCCGTGTGGTGGGTGGGGTTCACGATGGCCGTGTGGTGGGTGGGTTCACAATGGCCGTGTGGTGGGTGGGTTCACGATGGCTGTGTGGTGGGTGGGTTCACGATGGCCGTGTGGGTGGGTTGGCCATGTGGGTGGGTTCACGATGGCCGTGTGGGTGGGTTCATGATGGCCGTGTGGTGGGTGGGTTTACTACAGCCGTGTGGGTGGGTTCACGATGGCCGTGTGGTGGGTGGGTTCACGATGGCCGTGTGGTGGGTGGGTTCACAATGGCCGTGTGGTGGGTGGGTTCACGATGGCCGTGTGGGTGGGTGGGTTCATGATGGCCGTGTGGTGGGTGGGTTCACGATGGCCGTGTGGTGGGTGGGTTCAAGATGGCCGTGTGGTGGGTGGGTTCACGATGGTCGTGTGGTGGGTGGGTTCACGATGGTCGTGTGGTGGGTGGGTTCATGATGGCCGTGTGGGTGGGTGGGGTTCACGATGGCCGTGTGGTGGGTGGGTTCAAGATGGCCGTGTGGTGGGTGGGTTCACGATGGTCGTGTGGTGGGTGGGTTCACGATGGCCGTGTGGTGGGTGGGTTCACGATGGCCGTGTGGTGGGTGGGTTCAAGATGGCCGTGTGGTGGGTGGGTTCACGATGGTCGTGTGGTGTGTGGGTTCACGATGGCCGTGTGGTGGGTGGGTTCACGATGGCCGTGTGGGTGGGTGGGGTTCACGATGGCCGTGTGGTGGGTGGGTTCAAGATGGCCGTGTGGTGGGTGGGTTCACGATGGTCGTGTGGTGGGTGGGTTCACGATGGCCGTGTGGTGGGTGGGGTTCACGATGGCCGTGTGGTGGGTGGGTTCACGATGGCCGTGTGGGTGGGTGGGTTCACGATGGCCGTGTGGTGGGTGGGTTCACGATGGCCGTGTGGGTGGGTTGACGATGGCCGTGTGGTGGGTGGGTTGACGATGGCCGTGTGGTGGGTGGGTTCACGATGGCCGTGTGGTGGGTGGGTTCACGATGGCCGTGTGGGTGGGTGGGTTCACGATGGCCGTGTGGGTGGGTGGGTTCACAATGGCCGTGTGGTGGGTGGGTTCACGATGGCCGTGTGTGGTGGGTGGGTTCACGATGGCCGTGTGGGTGGGTGGGGTTCACGATGGCCGTGTGGGTGGGTGGGTTCACGATGGCCGTGTGGGTGGGTGGGTTCACGATGGCCGTGTGGTGGGTGGGTTCACGATGGCCGTGTGGTGGGTGGGTTCACGATGGCCGTGTGGGTGGGTGGGTTCACGATGGCCGTGTGGGTGGGTGGGTTCACGATGGCCGTGTGGGTGGGTGGGTTCACGATGGCCGTGTGGGTGGGTGGGTTCACGATGGCCGTGTGGGTGGGTGGGTTCACGATGGCCGTGTGGGTGGGTGGGTTCACGATGGCCGTGTGGGTGGGTGGGTTCACGATGGCCGTGTGGGTGGGTGGGTTCACGATGGCCGTGTGGGTGGGTGGGTTCACGATGGCCGTGTGGGTGGGTGGGTTCACGATGGCCGTGTGGGTGGGTGGGTTAACGATGGCCGTGTGGGTGGGTGGGTTCACGATGGCCGTGTGGGTGGGTGGGTTCACGATGGCCGTGTGGGTGGGTGGGTTCACGATGGCCGTGTGGGTGGGTGGGTTCACGATGGCCGTGTGTGGTGGGTGGGTTCACGATGGCCGTGTGGGTGGGTGGGTTCACGATGGCCGTGTGGGTGGGTGGGTTCACGATGGCCGTGTGGGTGGGTGGGTTCACGATGGCCGTGTGGGTGGGTGGGTTCACGATGGCCGTGTGGTGGGTGGGTTCACGATGGCCGTGTGGGTGGGTGGGTTCACGATGGCCGTGTGGGTGGGTGGGTTCACGATGGCCGTGTGGGTGGGTGGGTTCACGATGGCCGTGTGGGTGGGTGGGTTCACGATGGCCGTGTGGTGGGTGGGTTGACGATGGCCGTGTGGTGGGTGGGTTCACGATGGCCGTGTGGTGGGTGGGTTCACGATGGCCGTGTGGGTGGGTGGGTTCACGATGGCCGTGTGGGTGGGGTTCACGATGGCCGTGTGGGTGGGTGGGTTCACGATGGCCGTGTGGGTGGGTGGGTTCACGATGGCCGTGTGGGTGGGTGGGTTCACGATGGCCGTGTGGGTGGGTGGGTTCACGATGGCCGTGTGGGTGGGTGGGTTCACGATGGCCGTGTGGGTGGGTGGGTTCACGATGGCCGTGTCTTCGTCCGGGCACCTTGGCTTTGGCTGTCTTCTTGCCGACGTCCGCAAGCACCGTGAACGTCGACCCGGCAGTCGCTTTCGTCGCCACGGCAACCGGCTTCGTCGTCGCCGCGGCAACCGGCTCCGTCGCCGCGGCAACCGCCTCCGGGGCGTCGTCGCCGTGGCGACCTGCAGGAGAAAATGATTAAGACGCCACGAAGAGGGAGACTGCAACAGACGCACTGACAAGGCCATCGTGAACCCCACACACTCACTCACTCACACGGCCATCGTGAACCCCACTCACTCACTCACACGGCCAACATGAACCCCACTCACTCACTCACCCACACGGCCATCGTGAACCCCACTCACTCACTCACTCACACGGCCATCGTGAACCCCACTCACTCACTCACACGGCCATCGTGAACCCCACTCACTCACTCACTCACACGGCCATCGTGAACCCCACTCACTCACCCACTCACTCACACGGCCATCGTGAACCCCACTCACTCACTCACACGGCCAACATGAACCCCACCCACTCACTCACACGTCCATCGTGAACCCCACTCACTCACTCACTCACACGGCCATCGTGAACCCCACCCACTCACTCACACGGCCATCGTGAACCCCACTCACTCACTCACTCACACAGCCAACGTGAACCCCACCCACTCACTCACTCACACAGCCATCGTGAACCCCACCCACTCACTCACACGGCCAACGTGAACCCCACTCACTCACTCACACGGCCAACGTGAACCCCACTCACTCACTCACACGGCCAACGTGAACCCCACTCACTCACTCACACGGCCATCGTGAACCCCACTCACTCACTCACTCACACGGCCATCGTGAACCCCACTCACTCACTCACACGGCCATCGTGAACCCCACTCACTCACTCACACGGCCATCGTGAACCCCACTCACTCACTCACTCACACGGCCATCGTGAACCCCACTCACTCACTCACTCACACGGCCATCGTGAACCCCACTCACTCACTCACTCACACGGCCATCGTGAACCCCCCTCACTCACTCACTCACACGGCCATCGTGAACCCCACTCACTCACTCACACGGCCATCGTGAACCCCACTCACCCACTCACTCACACGGCCAACGTGAACCCCACTCACTCACTCACTCACACGGCCATCGTGAACCCCACTCACTCACTCACTCACACGGCCAACGTGAACCCCACTCACTCACTCACTCACACAGCCATCGTGAACCCCACTCACTCACACGGCCATCGTGAACCCCACTCACTCACTCACTCACACGGCCATCGTGAACCCCACTCACTCACTCACTCACACGGCCAACATGAACCCCACTCACTCACTCACACGGCCATCGTGAACCCCACCCACTCACTCACACGGCCATCGTGAACCCCACTCACTCACTCACACGGCCATCGTGAACCCCACTCACTCACTCACTCACACGGCCAACGTGAACCCCACTCACTCACTCACTCACACGGCCATCGTGAACCCCACTCACTCACTCACTCACACGGCCATCGTGAACCCCACTCACTCACTCACACGGCCATCGTGAACCCCACTCACTCACTCACACGGCCATCGTGAACCCCACTCACTCACTCACTCACACGGCCATCGTGAACCCCACTCACTCACTCACTCACACGGCCATCGTGAACCTCACTCACCCACTCACTCACACAGCCATCGTGAACCCCACTCACTCACTCACTCACACGGCCATCGTGAACCCCACTCACTCACTCACACGGCCATCGCGAACCCCACTCACTCACTCACTCACACGGCCATCGTGAACCCCACTCACCCACTCACTCACACGGCCATCGTGAACCCCACTCACTCACTCACACGGCCATCGTGAACCCCACTCACTCACTCACTCACACGGCCATCGTGAACCCCACTCACCCACTCACTCACACGGCCATCGTGAACCCCACTCACTCACTCACTCAGCCATCGTGAACCCCACTCACTCACTCACTCACACGGCCATCGTGAACCCCACTCACTCACTCACACGGCCAACGTGAACCCCACTCACTCACTCACACGGCCAACGTGAACCCCACTCACTCACTCACACGGCCATCGTGAACCCCACTCACTCACTCACACGGCCATCGCGAACCCCACTCACTCACTCACTCACACGGCCAACGTGAACCCCACTCACTCACTCACACGGCCATCGTGAACCCCACCCACTCACTCACACGGCCAACGTGAACCCCACTCACTCACACACACGGCCATCGTGAACCCCACTCACTCACTCACACGGCCATCGTGAACCCCACTCACTCACTTACACGGCCATCGTGAACCCCACTCACTCACTCACTCACACGGCCATCGTGAACCCCACTCACTCACTCACTAACACGGCCATCGTGAACCCCACCCACTCACACGGCCAACGTGAACCCCACTCACTCACTCACTCACACGGCCATCGCGAACCCCACTCACTCACTCACTCACACGGCCATCGTGAACCCCACTCACTCACTCACTCACACGGCCATCGTGAACCCCACTCACTCACTCTCTCACACGGCCATCGTGAACCCCACTCACTCACTCACTAACACGGCCATCGTGAACCCCACCCACTCACATGGCCATCGTGAACCCCACTCACTCACTCACACGGCCAACGTGAACCCCACTCACTCACTCACACGGCCAACGTGAACCCCACTCACTCACTCACACGGCCATCGCGAACCCCACTCACTCACTCACTCACACGGCCAACGTGAACCCCACTCACTCACTCACTCACACGGCCATCGTGAACCCCACTCACTCACCCACACGGCCATCGTGAACCCCACTCACTCACTCACTCATCCATCGTGAACCCCACTCACTCACTCACACGTCCATCGTGAACCCCACTCACTCACTCACTCACACGGCCATCGTGAACCCCACTCACCCACTCACTCACACGGCCATCGTGAACCCCACTCACTCACTCACTCACACGGCCATCGTGAACCCCACTCACTCACTCACTCACACGGCCATCGTGAACCCCACACACTCACTCACTCACACGGCCATCGTGAACCCCACTCACTCACTCACTCACACGGCCATCGTGAACCCCACTCACTCACTCACACAGCCATCGTGAACCCCACTCACTCACACGGCCATCGTGAACCCCACACACTCACTCACTCACACGGCCATCGTGAACCCCACTCACTCACTCACCCACACGGCCATCGTGAACCCCACTCACTCACTCACACGGCCATCGTGAACCCCACTCACTCACTCACTCACACGGCCATCGTGAACCCCACTCACTCACTCACTCACACAGCCATCGTGAACCCCACTCACTCACTCACCCACACGGCCATCGTGAACCCCACTCACTCACTCACCCACACGGCCATCGTGAACCCCACTCACTCACTCACACGGCCAACGTGAACCCCACTCACTCACTCACACGGCCATCGTGAACCCCACTCACCCACTCACTCACACGGCCATCGTGAACCCCACTCACTCACTCACTCACACGGCCATTGTGAACCCCACTCACTCACTCACTCACACGGCCATCGTGAACCCCACTCACTCACTCACTCACACGGCCATCGTGAACCCCACTCACTCACACACACATCCATCGTGAACCCCACTCACTCACTCACTCACACGGCCATCGTGAACCCCACTCACTCACTCACTCACACGGCCATCGTGAACCCCACTCACCCACTCACTCACACGGCCATCGTGAACCCCACTCACTCACTCACACGGCCATCGTGAACCCCACCCACTCACTCACTCACACGGCCATCGTGAACCCCACTCACTCACTCACTCACACGGCCATCGTGAACCCCACCCACTCACTCACTCACACGGCCATCGTGAACCCCACTCACTCACTCACTCACACGGCCATCGTGAACCCCACTCACTCACTCACACGGCCATCGTGAACCCCACTCACTCACTCACACGTCCATCGTGAACCCCACTCACTCACTCACTCACACGGCCATCGTGAACCCCACTCACTCACTCACTCACACGGCCATCGTGAACCCCACTCACTCACTCACTCACACGGCCATCGTGAACCCCACTCACTCACTCACACGACCATCGTGAACCCCACTCACTCACTCACTCACACGGCCATCGTGAACCCCACTCACTCACACGGCCAACGTGAACCCCACTCACTCACTCACACGGCCATCGTGAACCCCACTCACTCACTCACACGGCCATCGTGAACCCCACTCACTCACTCACACGGCCATCGTGAACCCCACTCACTCACTCACACGGCCATCGTGAACCCCACTCACTCACTCACACGGCCATCGTGAACCCCACTCACTCACTCACACGGCCATCGTGAACCCCACTCACTCACTCACACGGCCATCGTGAACCCCACTCACTCACTCACTCACACGGCCATCGTGAACCCCACTCACTCACTCACTCACACGGCCATCGTGAACCCCACTCACTCACTCACACGGCCAACGTGAACCCCACTCACTCACTCACTCACACGGCCATCGTGAACCCCACTCACTCACTCACTCACACGGCCATCGTGAACCCCACTCACTCACTCACCCACACGGCCAACGTGAACCCCACTCACTCACTCACTCACACGGCCATCGTGAACCCCACTCACCCACACCGACAAGGCCGTCACCCTCAGCGTCACCTTTCCATTTCCTCGAGGGCCTCGGTTGCCCCCCGTGGCTCGAAGGATCCGGGGCTTGAGGCGTCCGCGGCTCCTTGGCGGGGTGGTGCCCGTCCACACCGCCGCCAGCCACCGCAGCCGCCGCCCCCTCGTTCAACCTACGCAGAATCAGCCGGGCGCGGCCGTCGCTGCCTTCCCCGTGCCCAACATCAGCCTCCTCCTCATCGCCCAGAAACCTGAGGGAGGGCAGTGGGGGGGGGGGGGGGGGGGTGGCAGGGTGGGGGAGACATTTGTAGCCGTAGACTCACTCACACAGAGAGCCGTAGACTCAGTCACACAGAGAGCCATAGACTCACTCACACAGAGAGCCATAGACTCACACAGAGACCCATAGACTCACACAGAGACCCATAGATTCACTCACACAGAGAGCCATAGACTCACTCACACAGAGAGCCATAGACTCACTCACACAGAGAGCCATAGACTCACTCACACAGAGAGCCATAGACTCACTCACACACAGAGCCATAGACTCACTCACACAGAGAGCCATAGACTCACTCACACAGAGAGCCATAGACTCACTCACACAGAGAGCCATAGACTCACTCACACAGAGACCCATAGACTCACTCACACAGAGAGCCATAGACTCACTCACACAGAGAGCCATAGACTCACTCACACAGAGAGCCATAGACTCACTCACACAGAGAGCCATAGACTCACTCACACAGAGACCCATAGACTCACTCACACAGAGAGCCATAGACTCACTCACACAGAGAGCCATAGACTCACTCACACAGAGAGCCATAGACTCACTCACACAGAGAGCCATAGACTCACTCACACAGAGAGCCATAGACTCACTCACACAGAGAGCCATAGACTCACTCACACAGAGAGCCATAGACTCACTCACACAGAGAGCCATAGACTCACTCACACAGAGAGCCATAGACTCACTCAAGAGAGCCATAGACTCACTCACACAGAGAGCCATAGACTCACTCACACAGACAGCCATAGACTCACTCACACAGAGAGCCATAGACTCACTCACACATAGAGCCATAGACTCACTCACACAGAGAGCCATAGACTCACTCACACAGAGAGCCATAGACTCACTCAGAGACCCATAGACTCACACAGAGAGCCATAGACTCAGTCACACAGAGAGCCATAGACTCACACAGAGACCCATAAACTCACACAGAGAGCCATAGACTCAGTCACACAGAGGGCCATAGACTCACACAGAGACCCATAGACTCACACAGAGACCCATAGATTCACTCACACAGAGAGCCATAGACTCACTCACACAGAGAGCCATAGACTCACTCACACAGAGAGCCATAGACTCACTCACACAGAGAGCCGTAGACTCACTCACACAGAGAGCCATAGACTCACTCGCACAGAGACCCATAGACTCACTCACACAGAGAGCCATAGACTCACTCACACAGAGAGCCATAGACTCACTCACACAGAGAGCCATAGACTCACTCACACAGAGACCCATAGACTCACTCACACAGAGAGCCATAGACTCACTCACACAGAGAGCTATAGACTCACTCACACAGAGACCCATAGACTCACTCACACAGAGAGCCATAGACTCACTCACACAGAGAGCCATAGACTCACTCACACAGAGAGCCATAGACTCACTCAGAGACCCATAGACTCACACAGAGAGCCATAGACTCAGTCACACAGAGAGCCATAGACTCACACAGAGACCCATAAACTCACACAGAGAGCCATAGACTCAGTCACACAGAGGGCCATAGACTCACACAGAGACCCATAGACTCACACAGAGACCCATAGATTCACTCACACAGAGAGCCATAGACTCACTCACACAGAGAGCCATAGACTCACTAACACAGAGAGCCATAGACTCACTCACACAGAGAGCCATAGACTCACTCACACAGAGAGCCATAGACTCACTCACACAGAGAGCCATAGACTCACACAGAGAGCCATAGACTCACTCACCCAGAGAGCCATAGACTCACTCACACAGAGAGCCATAGACTCACTCACACAGAGACCCATACTCACTCAAACAGAGAGCCATAGACTCACTCACACAGAGAGCCATAGACTCACTCACACAGAGAGCCATAGACTCACTCACACAGAGAGCCATAGACTCACTCACACAGAGAGCCATAGACTCACTCACACAGACAGCCATAGACTCACTCACACAGAGAGCCATAGACTCACTCACACAGACAGCCATAGACTCACTCACACGGAGACCCATACAATCCCTCACACAGAGACCCATAGAATCACTCACACAGAGAGCCATAGACTCACTCACACAGAGAGCCATAGACTCACTCACACAGAGAGCCATAGACTCACTCACACAGAGAGCCATAGACTCACTCACACAGAGAGCCATAGACTCACTCACACAGAGAGCCATAGACTTACTCACACAGAGAGCCATAGACTTACTCACACATAGAGCCATAGACTTACTCACACATAGAGCCATAGACTCACTCACACAGAGAGCCATAGACTCACTCACACAGAGAGCCATAGACTCACTCACACAGAGAGCCATAGACTCACTCACACAGAGAGCCATAGACTCACTCACACAAAGAGCCATAGATTCACTCACACAGAGAGCCATAGACTCACTCACACAGAGAGCCATAGACTCACTCACACAGAGAGCCATAGACTCACTCACACAGAGAGCCATAGACTCACTCACACAGAGAGCCATAGACTCACTCACACAGAGAGCCATAGACTCACTCACACAGAGACCCATAGACTCACTCACACAGAGAGCCATAGACTCACTCACACAGAGACCCATAGACTCACTCACACAGAGAGCCATAGACTCACTCACACAGAGAGCCGTAGACTCACTCACACAGAGAGCCATAGACTCAGTCACACAGAGAGCCATAGACTCACACAGAGACCCATAAACTCACACAGAGAGTCATAGACTCAGTCACACAGAGAGCCATAGACTCACACAGACCCATAGACTCACACAGAGACCCATAGATTCACTCACACAGAGAGCCATAGACTCACTCACACAGAGAGCCATAGACTCACTCACACAGAGAGCCATAGACTCACTCACACAGAGAGCCATAGACTCACTCACACAGAGAGCCATAGACTCACTCACACAGAGAGCCATAGACTCACTCACACAGAGAGCCATAGACTCACTCACACAGAGAGCCATAGACTCACTCACACAGAGAGCCATAGACTCACTCACACACAGAGACCCATAGACTCACTCACACAGAGACCCATAGACTCACTCACACAGAGACCCATACACTACTGACACAGAGACGCATAGACTACTCACACAGAGACCCATAGACTCACTCACACAGAGACCCATAGACTCACTCACACAGAGACCCATAGACTCACTCACACAGAGACCCATAGACTCACACAGAGACCCACAGACTCACTCACACAGAGACCCATGAACTCACTCACACAGAGACCCATAGACTCACTCACACAGACAGCCATAGACTCACTCACACAGAGACCGATAGACTCACTCACACATAGAGACCCATAGACTCACTCACACAGAGAGCCATAGACTCACTCACACACAGAGACCCATAGACTCACTCACACAGAGAGCCATAGACTCACTCACACAGAGAGCCATAGACTCACTCACACAGAGAGCCATAGACTCACTCACACAGAGAGCCATAGACTCACTCACACAGAGAGCCATAGACTCACTCACACAGAGAGCCATAGACTCACTCACACAGAGAGCCATAGACTCACTCACACACAGAGACCCATAGACTCACTCACACAGAGACCCATAGACTCACTCACACAGAGACCCATACACTACTGACACAGAGACGCATAGACTACTCACACAGAGACCCATAGACTCACTCACACAGAGACCCATAGACTCACTCACACAGAGACCCATAGACTCACTCACACAGAGACCCATAGACTCACACAGAGACCCACAGACTCACTCACACAGAGACCCATGAACTCACTCACACAGAGACCCATAGACTCACTCACACAGACAGCCATAGACTCACTCACACAGAGACCGATAGACTCACTCACACATAGAGACCCATAGACTCACTCACACAGAGACCCATAGACTCACTCACACAGAGAGCCATAGACTCACTCACACAGAGACCCATAGAATCACTCACACAGAGAGCCATAGACTCACTCACACAGAGAGCCATAGACTCACTCACACAGAGAGCCATAGACTCACTCACACAGAGACCCATAGACTCACTCACACAGAGAGCCATAGACTCACTCACACAGAGAGCCATAGACTCACTCACACAGAGACCCATAGACTCACTCACACAGAGAGCCATAGACTCACTCACACAGAGACCCATAGACTCACACAGAGAGCCATAGACTCACTCACACAGAGACCCATAGACTCACTCGCACAAAGAGCCATAGACTCACTCACACAGAGAGCCATAGACTCACTCACACAGAGAGCCATAGACTTACTCACACAGAGACCCATAGAATCACTCACACAGAGAGCCATAGACTCACTCACACAGAGACCCATAGACTCACACAGAGACCCACAGACTCACTCACACAGAGACCCACAGACTCACTCACACAGAGACCCATAGACTACTCACACAGAGAGCCATAGACTCACTCACACAGAGAGCCATAGACTCACTCACACAGAGAGCCATAGACTCACTCACACAGAGAGCCATAGACTCACTCACACAGAGACCCATAGACTCACTCACACAGAGAGCCATAGACTCACTCACACAGAGACCCATAGACTCACTCACACAGAGAGCCATAGACTCACTCACACAGAGAGCCGTAGACTCACTCACACAGAGAGCCATAGACTCACTCACACAGAGAGCCATAGACTCACTCACACACAGAGACCCATAGACTCACTCACACAGAGACCCATAGACTCACTCACACAGAGACCCATACACTACTGACACAGAGACGCATAGACTACTCACACAGAGACCCATAGACTCACTCACACAGAGACCCATAGACTCACTCACACAGAGACCCATAGACTCACTCACACAGAGACCCATAGACTCACACAGAGACCCACAGACTCACTCACACAGAGACCCATGAACTCACTCACACAGAGACCCATAGACTCACTCACACAGACAGCCATAGACTCACTCACACAGAGACCGATAGACTCACTCACACATAGAGACCCATAGACTCACTCACACAGAGACCCATAGACTCACTCACACAGAGAGCCATAGACTCACTCACACAGAGACCCATAGAATCACTCACACAGAGAGCCATAGACTCACTCACACAGAGAGCCCAAGACTCACTCACACAGAGAGCCATAGACTCACTCACACAGAGAGCCATAGACTCACTCACACAGAGAGCCATAGACTCACTCATACAGAGAGCCATAGACTCACTCACACAGAGACCCATAGACTCACTCACACAGAGAGCCATAGACTCACTCACACAGAGACCCATAGACTCACACAGAGAGCCATAGACTCACTCACACAGAGACCCATAGACTCACTCACACAGAGAGCCATAGACTCACTCACAGAGAGCCATAGACTTACTCACACAGAGACCCATAGAATCACTCACACAGAGAGCCATAGACTCACTCACACAGAGACCCATAGACTCACACAGAGACCCACAGACTCACTCACACAGAGACCCACAGACTCACTCACACAGAGACCCATAGACTACTCACACAGAGACCCATAGACTCACTCACACAGAGACCCACAGACTCACTCACACAGAGACCCACAGACTAACTCACACAGAGACCCACAGACTCACACAGAGACCCATAGACTCACTCACACAGCCAGACTGATATATGAATGTGTGTATATATACGTGGGGAGCGGTAGTGTAGAGGTTAGCGCGCTGCACTACGAACCCAGCGACCCGAGTTCGATTCCCGCTGACGGTCAACACCGGTGACGAACCGGTCCCGGGCCTCCCCTAAGTCGACTCAGCCTCAAATGGGGAGACAAAGGCGGTCGGGCGTGGTGCTGGCCACCCACCCCCTCGTGTGCCGTGCCTGTTGCTCGCTAACAGCACTTGCCCCTACAGTCTGTTACAGGCTACACGGGGGCTCATTGTCTTTGTATATATGTGTGTGTATGTATGTATAGTATGAATGTATACATGTACGTGTGTATGTGAGAGTATGTATACATGTGTGTATGTGTCAGTCGAGCGGCAATATATTTTCATCGGTTGCGTAACGCTGTGTGGAAGCTACCTGGTCTGTCGCTCCGCACTAAGCTTCAGGTCTTCTCGGCCACGGTCATTCCCTCTCTTTTCTACGCTTGCGAAACGTGGACCCCCCTAATGGAACATCTTCGCCGGTTAGAAACATTTAGGCTGGCCTGCCTACGATGCATCCTGGGTTTAACCAGGCTGGATTGTGTGAGGAGCTCACAAATCCTTGAAAGATCTGGGCAAGGTCCCATCGGTGAGCTCCTCCGGCGGGCAAGGCTGCGATGGCTGGGTCATGTAGCCCGCATGCCCAGCCACCGCATGCCGAAACAGCTTTTGTTCGGCCGGATTGAGGGGGCTAAGCGGGCGCGGCACGGGCTAGAGAAGAGATGGAGTGATGTGGTACAGGAGGACGTGGAGCTGAGTGGACTTGCCGATGACTGGTACCAGCGTTGTCAAGATCGGCCTCTGTGGAGGAGGCTCGTGAAGGACGCTACTGGGCAGTTGGAGGCAGTCGCCCTCCAACAACAACGGAGGGCGGAGGAGCGACGCTCACAACAACGAGCGGAGCGCCGGGTGGCTAAAGCACAGCAGGTTGGCACAGTAGGGGGGCACAGGTGGTGCATCAGCCAGTCATCTCAGTCAGTCGACCCGTGGCACCTGCTGGGTCTGCCCCGTGACCTCCTGCCCGCGGGTGTTCGACACTTCACGTGGCCTCAAGGTGCACATGGCCTGGCACAAGCAACGTGGTGACGTCACCGCCACTTAGTGGCGAATGGCGGTTGTTGTTGTATGTAAACATGTGTGTATGTGAGTGTGTATGCAAACGTGTGTATGTATATGTGTGTATGTAAACATGTATGTATGTGTGTATGTAAACATGTGTGTATGTATATGTGTGTGTATGTAAACATATGTGTATGTGAGTGTGTGAATGTAAACACAGTTACACACGTGTCTACCACCACCACGTGTACCTTTTCACTGGGAACAGCGCCATTCCTTTGCCAAAGGCAGCGTGGACCGCGACGAACGGGGACAATCTCTCCGAGACCTTTTAAAACCCCCCTCAGGGGAAGATACGAACACAAAAAAGGTAACAAACTTTGAAAACAAAATTAACTGAACACTTTATATTTACTGCCGAGCAAAGGCCTAAACGAGCCCTAGGGCCTTTCCTAGTCTCTCTCGCCCCAAAACCCTCAACCCCACCGACCACACCACCACATGAACTAGGCCTGAACGAGCCCTAGGGCCTTTCCTAGTCTCTCGCCCCCAAACCCTCAACCCCACCACAACCTGGACTAGGCCTGAACGAGCCCTAGGGCCTTTCCTAGTCTCTCTCGCCCCAAAACCCTCAACCCCACCGACCGCACCACAATATGAACTCGGCCTGAACGAGCCCTAGGTCCTTTCCTAGTCTCTCTCGCCCCAAAACCCTCAACCCCACCGACCGCACCACAATCTGAACTCGGCCTGAACGAGCCCTAGGTCCTTTCCTAGCTTCTGTCGCCCCCAAACCCTCAACCCCACTGACCGCACCACAACCTGGACTAGGCCTGAACGAGCCCTAGGGCCTTTCCTAGCTTCTCTCGCCCCAAAACCCTCAACCCCACTGACCGCACCACAACCTGAACTAGGCCTGAACGAGCCCTAAGGCCTTTCCTAGTCTCTCTCGCACCCAAACCCTCAACCCCACCGACCGCACCACTCACCCCCTCAAGGGAGTCCCGCGTAACCCTGAAGGCGAGTCACGCAGACGGACGATCGCCAGAGACTGGATAAAAATAAAATTTTAACGAAACCCGCTGCTAAATTGTCGATAAATTAATTCGATAAAACGCCGACCGCGAAGCTTCACTTAAAAACCGCGGGTGAGGAGAAACCGGCGACGTAGTGACGTCACCGCGTCGTGCAACGAAACCCTCGACGCGGTGACGTCACCGCGCCGTACGTAAAAACCGGGCGCGGTGACGTCATCGGAGCATCGTACGTGAAAAAATCCCGGCGCGGTGACGTCATCGCGTCGTACAACAACCACCCCCCCCCCGGCACGGTGGCAGGTCTCTATGAGTCTCTGTGGGTCTCTATGAGTCTCTGTGGGTCTCTATGAGTCTCTGTGGGTCTCTATGAGTATATGTTTCTTTATGAGTCCATGGGTCTCTATGGGTCTCTATGAGTATATGTTTCTCTGTGAGTCCATGGGTCTCTATGGGTCTCTATGAGTCTATGGGTCTCTATGGGTCTCTATGTGTCTCTATGGGTCTCTATGAGTCTATGGGTCTCTATGGGTCTGTATGGGTCTATGGGTCTCTGTGGGTCTCTATGAATCTATGGGTCTCTATGGGTCTCTATGTGTCTCTATGGGTCTCTATGGGTTTTTATGAGTCTATGGATCTCTATGACTGCATGGGTCTCTATGGGTCTCTATGTGTCTATGGGTCTCTATGGTTCTCTATGGGTCTCTATGGGTCTCTATGTGTCTATGGGTCTCTATGGTTCTCTATGGGTTTCTATGGGTCTCTATGAGTCTATGGGTCTCTATGGGTCTCTATGGGTCTCTATGGTTCTCTATGGGTCTCTATGGGTCTCTATGGGTCTATGGGTCTCTATGGTTCTCTATGGGTCTCTATGGGTCTCTATGTGTCTATGTGTCTATGGGTCTCTATGGTTCTCTATGTATCTATGGGTCTCTATGGCTCTCTATGGGTCTATGGGTCTCTATGGGTCTCTATGAGTCTATGGGTCTCTATGGGTCTCTATGTGTCTATGGGTCTCTATGGTTCTCTATGGGTTTCTATGGGTCTCTATGTGTCTATGGGTCTCTATGGTTCTCTATGGGTCTCTATGGGTCTCTATGTAAGTATCTGTGGTTCTCTATGGGTCTCAATGAGTCGATGGGTCTCTATAAGTCTATGGGTCTCTATGCGTCTCTATGAGTCTCTATGGGTCTATATGGGTCTATATGGGTCTCTATGAGTCTATGGGTCTCTATGGGTCTCTATGGGTCTATAGGTCTCTATGGGTCTCTATAAGTCTATGGGTCTCTATGTGTCTCTATGGGTCTCTATGGGTCTCTATGGGTCTATGGGTCTCAATGGGTCTCTATAAGTCTATGGGTCTCTATGGGTCTCTATGGGTCTCTATGGGTTTCTATGAGTCTATGGATCTCTATGAATGTATGGGTCTCTATGGGTCTCTATGAGTCTATGGGTCTCTATGGGTCTCTATGTGTCTATGGGTCTCTATGGTTCTCTATGGGTCATCTATGGGTCTCTATGTATGTATCTATGGTTCTCTATGGGTCTCTATGAGTCTATGAGTCTCTATGGGTCTCTATGAGTCTATGGGTCTCTATGGGTCTCTATGAGTCTATGGGTCTCTATGTGTCTATGGGTCTCTATGGGTCTCTATGGGTCTCTATGTATGTATCTATGGTTCTCTATGGGTCTCTATGAGTCGATGGGTCTCTATAAGTCTATGGGTTTCTATGCGTCTCTATGAGTCTCTATGGGTCTCTATGGGTCTATATGGGTCTCTATGGGTCTCTATGAGTCTATGGGTCTCTATGGGTCTCTATGGGTCTATGGGTCTCTATGGGTCTCTATAAGTCTATGGATCTCTATGGGTCTCTATGTGTCTCTATGGGTCTCTATGGGTTTCTATGAGTCTATGGATCTCTATGACTGTATGGGTCTCTATGTGTCTCTATGGGTCTCTATAGGTTTCTATGAGTCTATGGATCTCTATGACTGTATGGGTCTCTATGGGTCTCTATGAGTCTATGGGTCTCTATGGGTCTCTATGTGTCTATGGGTCTCTTTGGTTCTCTATGGGTCTCTATGGGTCTCTATGTATGTATCTATGGTTCTTTATGGGTCTCTATGAGTCGATGGGTCTCTATGAGTCTATGGGTCTCTATGCGTCTCTATGAGTCTCTATGGGTCTCTATGGGTCTATATGGGTCTATATGGGTCTCTATGGGTCTTTATGTGTCTATGGGTCTCTATGGGTCTCTATGGGCCTCTATGGGTTTCTATGGGTCTATGGGTCTCTATGGGTCTCTATGGGTCTATGGGTCTTTATGGATCTCTATGAGTCTATGTGTCTCTATGTGTCTCTATGGGCGTCTATGGGTTTCTATGGGTCTCTATGAGTCTATGGGTCTCTATGGGTCTCTATGTGTCTCTATTGGTCTCTATGGGTTTCTATGAGTCTATGGGTCTCTATGTGTCTATGGGTCTCCATGGTTCTCTATGGATCTCTATGGGTCTCTATGTATGTATCCATGGTTGTTTATGGGTCTCTATGAGTCTATGGGCCTCTATGAGTCTATGGGTCTCTATGCGTCTCTTTGAGTGTCTATGGTTTCTATGGGTCTCTGTGAGTCTATGGGTCTCTATGGGTCTCTATGGGTCTCTATGGGTCTCTATGAGTCTATGGGTCTCTATGGGTCTATGGGTCTCTATGGGTCTATATGGGTCTCTATGTGTCTCTATGGGTCTCTATGGGTCTATGGGTCTCTATGAGTCTATGGGTCTCTATGGGTCTCTATGGGTCTATGGGTCTCTATGGGTCTATATGGGTCTATATGGGTCTCTATGTGTCTCTATGGGTCTCTATGGGTCTATGGGTCTCTATGTGTCTATATGGGCGTCTATGGGTTTCTATGGGTCTCTATGAGTCTATGGGTCTCTGGGTCTCTATGTGTCTCTATTGGTCTCTATGGGTTTCTATGAGTCTATGGGTCTCTATGTGTCTATGGGTCTCCATGGTTCTCTATGGATCTCTATGGGTCTCTATGTATGTATCCATGGTTGTTTATGGGTCTCTATGAGTCTATGGGCCTCTATGAGTCTATGGGTCTCTATGCGTCTCTTTGAGTGTCTATGGTTTCTATGGGTCTCTGTGAGTCTATGGGTCTCTATGGGTCTCTATGAGTCTATGGGTCTCTATGGGTCTATGGGTCTATATGGGTCTATATGGGTCTCTATGTGTCTCTATGGGTCTATGGGTCTCTATGGGTCTCTATGAGTCTATGGGTCTCTATGGGTCTATATGGGTCTATATGGGTCTCTATGTGTCTCTATGGGTCTATGGGTCTCTATGTGTCTCTATGGGCGTCTATGGGTTTCTATGGGTCTCTATGAGTCTATGGGTCTCTATGGGTCTCTATGGGTCTCTATGTGTCTCTATTGGTCTCTATGGGTTTCTATGAGTCTATGGGTCTCTATGTGTCTATGGGTCTCCATGGTTCTCTATGGATCTCTATGGGTCTCTATGTATGTATCCATGGTTGTTTATGGGTCTCTATGAGTCTATGGGCCTCTATGAGTCTATGGGTCTCTATGCGTCTCTTTGAGTGTCTATGGTTTCTATGGGTCTCTGTTAGTCTATGGGTCTCTATGGGTCTATGGGTCTCTATGGGTCTATATGGGTCTATATGGGTCTATGGGTCTCTATGAGTCTATGGGTCTCTATGGGTTTCTATGGGTTTCTATGAGTCTATATGTGTCTCTATGACTGTATGGGTCTCTAATTATTCACCTGATTTCCGCGGGACCCGCAAGATGCTTCAAGTGTCCCTCGCCAGGTGAGACAACCTCTCCAAGGGACAAACTGCCAAAAGTTGGCAAAAGGGGTAGTCACGTTGCTCATGGACGGGGCCATGTACCGTCAAATCTTGGGTGAGAACCTCCTTCCCTCAGCCAGGGCATTGAAAATGGGTTCCGTGGATGGGTATATTCCAGCATGGAAATGACCCAATGCACACGGCCAAGGCAACAGAGGAGTGGCTCAAGAAGAAGCACATTAAGGTCCTGGAGTGCGCCTCGCCAGTCTCCAGACCTTAATCCCGTAGGAAATCTGTGGAGGGAGCTGAAGGTTCGAGTTGCCAAACGTCAGCCTCGAAACCTTAACGACTTGGAGAAGGTCTGCAAAGAGGAGTGGGACAAAATCCCTCCTGAGATGTGTGCAAACCTGGTGGCCAACTACAAGAAACGTCTGACCTCTGTGATTGCCAACAAGGGGTTTTGCCACCAAGTACTAAGTCATGTTTTGCAGAGGGGTCAAATACTTATTTCCCTCATTGAAATGCAAATCAATTCATAACATTTTTGACGTGCGTTTTTCTGGATTTTTGTTGTTGTTATTCTGTCTCTCACTTTTAAAATAAACCTACCATTAAAATTATAGGCGTCCCTTGGTGTGGACCAATCAGTTTCAAGGACAATGCCACAAATATTATCATAGTGTGTGGTTTTATTTATTTATAAATGTGTCAAAACACACACGTGTGTGTATTATAATTGACACGTGTGTGTGTGTTATGAATGACACGTGTGTATATTATAAATGACACGTGTGTGTATATTATAATTGACACGTGTGTGTGTGCATATTATGAATGACACGTGTGTGTATTATAATTGACACGTGTGTATATATTATAATTGACACGTGCGTGTGTATTATAATTGACACGTGTGTATATTATAAATGACACGTGTGTGTATATTATAATTGACACGTGTGTGTGTATATATTATTAATGACACGTGTGTGTTTATATTATAATTGACACGTGTGTGTGCATATTATGAATGACACGTGTGTATATTATAATTGACACGTGTGTATATTATAATTGACACGTGTGTGTATTATAATTGACACGTGTGTGTATATTATAATTGACACGTGCGTGTGTATTATAATTGACACGTGTGTGTGTGTATTATGAATGACACGTGTGTTTGTGTGTATATTATAATTGACACGTGTGTGTGTATTATAATTGACACGTGTGTATTATAATTGACACGTGTGTGTATATTATAATTGACACGTGTGTGTATTATAAATGACACGTGTGTATATTATAATTGACACGTGTGTGTATTATAATTGACACGTGTGTGTATTATAATTGACACGTGTGTATATTATGAATGACACGTGTGTGTGTATTATAATTGACACGTGTATATTATAATTGACACGTGTTTATATTATGATTGACACGTGTGTTTATATTATGAATGACACGTGTGTATATTATAATTGACACGTGTGTGTGTGTATTATAATTGACACGTGTGTGTGTGTGTGTATTATAATTGACACGTGTGTATATTATAATTGACACGTGTGTGTTTATATTATGAATGACACGTGTGTGTATGTATATTATGAATGACACGTGTGTATATTATAATTGACACGTGTGTGTGTGTGTATTATAATTGACACGTGTGTGTGTGTCTTCTTTGGTTCTTTCGGTAAAGTCACCACGTAGAATGAGAATAAAATAATGAATTGATCAAATAAAATAACGCAATCAAATCCTCACGACGTTTCGGCCACAACACAAGCGGCCTTCATCAGGTTGAAGGGACAAGACTGTCTGGAGGACAGCGCTGGAGCGAACACAGCCAAGCTCAGACCGCGACCTTTAAGCTGTGTGAGAAGAAACAGAGCCCCTTGACAAAGGAATTTAGCATAAAAATTAGCATTTAATTGGCGGACTTAGCATGATGAACGGTGTAGAGAGTTTACATAATGATGGTTGTGAAAAGGAAATTTTAAGCTGCTGCAAAAGTTTGGGATACCACTACTTGAAAAAATATACTGTACCGTTGAAAATTGGTTTAATGTTTGGTTCGGATAATTTAGCATTGAAATAACTGAGGTATTAGCTTGTGACTGGTCATAGAAACAGCTATGTTAAAGTCAAAGCCTACACGTCCACAGAGGCACTTAGTACAAATCAAACAGGAGAATTTAGCATTGAAATAGCTGAGTGATTAGCTTGTGAATGGTCGCAGAAATGGCTATGTTAAAGTCAAAGCCTACACGTCCACAGAGGCACTTAGTACAAATCAAACAGGAGAATTTAGCATTGAAATAGCTGAGTGATTAGCTTGTGAATGGTCGCAGAAATGGCTATGTTAAAGTCAAAGCCTACACATCCACAGAGGCACCTAGTACAAATCAAACAGGAGAATTTAGCATTGAAATAGCTGAGTGATTAGCTTGTGAATGGCCATAGAAATAGCTATGTTAAAGTCAAAGCCTACACATCCACAGAGGCACTTAGTACAAATCAAACAGGAGAATTTAGCATTGAAATAGCTGAGTGATTAGCTTGTGAATGGTCGCAGAAATGGCTATGTTAAAGTCAAAGCCTACACATCCGCAGAGGCACCTAGTACAAATCAAACAGGAGAATTTAGCATTGAAATAGCTGAGTGATTAGCTTGTGAATGGTCATAGAAATAGCTATGTTAAAGTCAAAGCCTACACATCCACAGAGGCACTTAGTACAAATCAAACAGGAGAATTTAGCATTGAAATAGCTGAGTGATTAGCTTGTGACTGGTCACAGAAATGGCTATGTTAAAGTCAAAGCCTACACATCCACAGAGGCACCTAGTATAAATTAAACAGGATAATTTAGCATTGAAATAGCTGAGTGGTTAGCTTGTGACTGGTCGCAGAAATAGCTATGTTAAAGTCAAAGCCTACACATCCACAGAGGCACCTAGTATAAATCAAACAGGAGAATTTAGAATTGAAATAGCTGAGTGATTAGCTTGTGACTGATCACAGAAATGGCTATGTTAAAGTCAAAGCCTACACATCCACAGAGGCACTTAGTACAAATCAAACAGGAGAATTTAGCATTGAAATAACTGAGGTATTAGCTTGTGACTGGTCATAGAAATAGCTATGTTAAAGTCAAAGCCTACACCTCCACAGAGGCACCTAGTACAAATCAAACAGGATAATTTAGCATTGAAATAGCTGAGTGATTAGCTTGTGACTGGTCACAGAAATGGCTATGTTAAAGTCAAAGCCTACACATCCACAGAGGCACCTAGTAAAAATCAAACAGGAGAATGTAGAATTGAAATAGCTGAGTGATTAGCTTGTGACTGGTCGCAGAAATGGCTATGTTAAAGTCAAAGCCTACACATCCACAGAGGCACCTAGTACAAATCAAACAGGAGAATTTAGCATTGAAATAGCTGAGTGATTAGCTTGTGAATGGTCATAGAAATAGCTATGTTAAAGTCAAAGCCTACACATCCACAGAGGCACCTAGTACAAATCAAACAGGAGAATTTAGCATTGAAATAGCTGAGTGATTAGCTTGTGACTGGTCACAGAAATGGCTATGTTAAAGTCAAAGCCTACACATCCACAGAGGCACTTAGTACAAATCAAACAGGAGAATTTAGCATTGAAATAGCTGAGTGATTAGCTTGTGACTGGTCACAGAAATGGCTATGTTAAAGTCAAAGCCTACACATCCACAGAGGCACCTAGTAAAAATCAAACAGGAGAATTTAGAATTGAAATAGCTGAGTGATTAGCTTGTGACTGGTCACAGAAATGGCTATGTTAAAGTCAAAGCCTACACATCCACAGAGGCACCTAGTATAAATCAAACAGGAGAATTTAGCATTGAAATAACTGAGGTATTAGCTTGTGACTGGTCATAGAAATAGCTATGTTAAAGTCAAAGCCTACACATCCACAGAGGCACCTAGTACAAATCAAACAGAAGAATTTAGCATTGAAATAGCTGAGTGATTAGCTTGTGACTGGTCACAGAAATGGCTATGTTAAAGTCAAAGCCTACACATCCACAGAGGCACCTAGTACAAATCAAACAGGAGAATTTAGCATTGAAATAGCTGAGTGATTAGCTTGTGAATGGTCATAGAAATAGCTATGTTATGATGACGTCATGATGACGTCGCCCTGCTGCTCTATATAAAAACCGGGAGCAAGCGAGGGCTTTACCATTCTGGCGAATAGCCCGATGATGCTGGATGTATTTACCAGCGAAACGTCGTACTCAAACTGTAAATGTGGATTAACTCTTCAACACACCGGTGGGCTGAAGTAGTGAATTATTTGTCTTTTGTCAACGTGACACTTTTTTTGCTGATTGGCCGTGTTGGGTGGTGGAGGGTTACGACACATTTATAAATAAACGCGATCTAACCCAAAAACCTTTATTATGAATAATATTGGTCGCGAAAGCCTACGTGTTAAACCAGCTATGTTAAAGTCAAAGCCTACACATCTACAGAGGCACCTAGTACATGGACGCCAAAGGGGCTGCAAACACACACACACGTGTGTGTGTGTTTATATTATAATTGACACGTGTGTGTGTATTATAATTGACACGTGTGTGTATATTATGAATGACACGTGTGTATATATTATAATTGACACGTGCGTGTGTGTATTATAGTTGACACGTGTGTATATTATAATTGACATGTGTGTGTATATTATAATTGACACGTGTGTGTGTATATTATAATTCACACGTGTGTATATTATGATTGACACGTGTGTATATTATAATTGACACGTGTGTGTATATTATGATTGACACGTGTGTATATTATAATTGACACGTGTGTATGTTGATTTATTTGCCGATATGAGTCGACATCCATGCTTGTTGAGTATAGATACATTCATCTCTATGAGTCTCTATGAGTTGCTATGCATCTCTACGAGTCTCTATGCATCTCTATGAGTCTATATAGATCTCTATGAGCCTCTATGAGTCTCTATGCATCTCTATGAGTCTCTATGCATCTCTATGAATCTCTATGCATGTCTATGAGTCTCTATGCATCTCTATGAGTTGCTATGCATCTCTATGAGTCTCTATAGATCTCTATGCGTCTCTCTGCATCTCTGAGTCTCCATGCATCTCTATGAGTCTCTATAGATCTCTATGAGTCTCTATGTATCTCTATGAGTCTCCATGCATCTCTATGAGTCTCTCTGAGTCTCTATGCGCCTCTATGCATCTCTACGAGTCTCTATGAGTCTCTATGCATCTCTATGAGTCTCTATGCATGTTTATGAGTCTCTGTCTGTATGGGTCTCTATGAGTCTCTATGAGTCTCTGTGTGTCTGTATGGGTCTCTATGCATCTCTATGAGTCTCTATGCATCTCTATGAGTCTCTGTGTGTCTGTATGGGTCTCTATGCATCTCTACGAGTCTCTATGCATGTCTATGAGTCTCTATAGATCTCTATGAGTCTCTGTGTGTGTCTGTATGGGCCTCTATGGAACTCTATGAGTCTCTATGTATCTCTATGAGTCTATATGCATGTATGAGTCTCTATGAGTCTCTATGAGTCTGTGTGTGTCTGTATGGGTCTCTATGCATGTCTATGAGTCTCTATGAGTCTCTATGCATCTCTATGAGTTGCTATGCATCTCTATGAGTCTCTATGCATCTCTATGAGTCTCTATGCATCTCTATGAGTCTCTATGCATCTCTATGAATCTTTATGCATGTCTGAGTCTCTATGCATCTCTGAGTTGCTATGCATCTCTATGAGTCTCTATAGATCTCTATGAGTCTCTCTGCATCTCTGAGTCTCCATGCATCTCTATGAGTCTCTATAGATCTCTATGAGTCTCTATGTATCTCTATGAGTCTCCATGCATCTCTATGAGTCTCTCTGAGTCTCTATGCGCCTCTATGCACCTCTACGAGTCTCTATGAGTCTCTATGCATCTCTATGAGTCTCTATGCATGTTTATGAGTCTGTCTGTATGGGTCTCTATGAGTCTCTATGAGTCTCTGTGTGTGTCTGTATGGGTCTCTATGCATCTCTATGAGTCTCTATGCATCTCTACGAGTCTCTATGCATGTCTATGAGTCTCTATAGATCTCTATGAGTCTCTGTGTGTGTCTGTATGGGCCTCTATGGAACTCTATGAGTCTCTATGTATCTCTATGAGTCTATATGCATGTATGAGTCTCTGTGTGTGTCTGTATGGGTCTCTATGCATGTCTATGAGTCTCTATGTATCTCTATGAGTCTCTATGGAACTCTAATTGTATCTATGCATCTCTATGAGTCTCTATGGGT
The DNA here is from genome assembly GCF_048934315.1 of Petromyzon marinus. Taxonomy (NCBI): domain Eukaryota; kingdom Metazoa; phylum Chordata; class Hyperoartia; order Petromyzontiformes; family Petromyzontidae; genus Petromyzon; species Petromyzon marinus. The sequence continues at coordinate 1,537,033 of NC_133749.1, read as the reverse complement.
CTCTATGCATCTCTATGAGTCTATGCATCTCTATGAGTCTCTATGTATCTCTATGGGTCTCTGTGTCTGTATGGGTCTCTATGCATCTCTACGAGTCTCTATGCATCTCTATGAGTCTATATGCATGTATGAGTCTCTATCTATCTCTATGAGTCTCTGTGTGTGTCTGTATGGGCCTCTATGGAACTCTATGAGTCTCTATGTATCTCTGAGTCTATATGCATGTATGAGTCTCTATGAGTCTCTGTGTGTCTGTATGGGTCTCTATGCATCTCTATGAGTCTCTATGCATCTCTACGAGTCTCTATGCATGTCTATGAGTCTCTATAGATCTCTATGAGTCTCTGTGTGTGTCTGTATGGGCCTCTATAGAACTCTATGAGTCTCTATGTATCTCTATGAGTCTATATGCATGTATGAGTCTGTGTGTGTCTGTATGGGTCTCTATGCATGTCTATGAGTCTCTATGTATCTCTATGAGTCTCTATGGAACTCTAATTGTATCTATGCATCTCTATGAGTCTCTATGGGTCTCTATGCATCTCTATGAGTCTCTATGTATCTCTATGGGTCTCTGTGTCTGTATGGGTCTCTATGCATCTCTACGAGTCTCTATGTATCTCTGAGTCTATATGCATGTATGAGTCTCTATGAGTCTCTGTGTGTCTGTATGGGTCTCTATGCATGTCTATGAGTCTCTATGTATCTCTATGGGTCTCTGTGTGTCTGTATGCATCTCTATGAGTCTCTATGGGTCTCTGTGTATCTGTATGGGTCTCTATGCATGTCTATGAGTCTCTATGTGTGTCTGTATGGGTCTCTATGCATGTCTATGAGTCTCTGTGTGTCTGTATGCATCTGTATGCATCTCTATGAGTCTCTATGGGTCTCTGTGTGTGTCTGTATGGGTCTCTATGGAACTCTACGAGTCTGTCTGTATGGGCCTCTATGGAACTATATGAGTCTCTATGTATCTCTATGAGTCTCTGTGTGTGTCTGTATGGGTGTCTATGTATCGCTATGAGTCTCTGTATGTCTGTATGGGTCTCTTTGTATGGGTTTCTATGGAACTCTCCGAGTCTCTATGCATCTCTATGGGCCTCTGTGTGTCTGTATGGGCCTCTGTGTGTCTGTATGGGCCTCTATGGAACTCTATGGGTCTCTGTGTGTCTGTATGGGTCTCTATGAGTCTCTATGCATGTCTATGAGTCTGTGTGTCTGTATGGGTCTCTATGCATTTCTATGAGTCTCTATGCATGTCTGAGTCTCTATTGGTCTCTGTGTGTCTGTATGGGTCTCTATAGATCTCTATGGAACTCTGAGTCTCTATGCATCTATGAGTCTGTGTGTGTCTGTATGAGTCTATGAGTCTCTATGCATCTCGATGAGTCTCTGTGTGTGTCTGTATGGGGCTCTATGCATCTCTATGTATCTCAATGAGTCTCTAGGAGTCTGTGTCTGTATGGACCTCTATGAGTCTCTATGCATCTCTATGAGTCTCTATGCATGTCTATGAGTCTGTGTCTGTATGGGTCTCTATGAGTCTCTGTGAGTCTGTATGGGTCTCTATGCATGTCTATGAGTCTGTGTCTGTATGGGTCTCTATGCATCTCTATGTATCTCAATGAGTCTCTAGGAGTCTGTGTCTGTATGGACCTCTATGAGTCTCTATGCATCTCTATGAGTCTCTATGCATGTTTATGAGTCTCTGTCTGTATGGGTCTCTATGAGTCTCTATGAGTCTGTGTGTCTGTATGGGTCTCGATGCATCTCTATGAGTCTCTATGCATCTCTATGAGTCTCTGTGTGTCTGTATGGGTATCTATGCATCTCTACGAGTCTCTATGCATCTCTATGAGTCTCTATGCATGTCTATGAGTCTCTATAGATCTCTATGGGTCGCTGTTTGTGTCTGTATGGGTCTCTATGTATCTCTATGAGTCTCTATGGAACTCTATTTGTCTCTATGCATCTCTATGAGTCTCTGTGTGTCTGTATGAGTCTCTATGAGTATCTATGCATGTCTATGAGTCTCTATGTATCTCTATGGGTCTCTGTGTGTCTGTATGGGCCTCTATGTATCTCTATGAGTCCCTATGCATGTCTATGAGTCTGTGTGTCTGTATGGGTCTCTATGAGTCTCTATGAGTCTCTATGAGTCTGTATGGGTCTCTATGAGTCTCTGAGTCTCTATGCATGTCTATGAGTCTCTGTGTGTCTGTATGGGTCTCTATGCATCTGTAGGGGTGCTATGGCGAGTAAACACAATGGCACGGGAAGGTGTGGTTCACCCACACCTTGGTGGCTACAACAACGTCCGCTAAGGCTCCAGTGGGTATAAAGTGTGGGGAGCCAGGCAGCTCGGGGGCAGAGCGTTGGGGCCCGAGGCTGAAGCAACCGGTGAAGAAAGAAGGCCGGCTAGGCGAGACCCTGGGACTCCTGTGACCGCTGCCCCTTCTCAGGGCAGCGGTCACAGCAGACCGGTGGTGCGGCCCCAGAACCCCAGAGTCGGAGGCCTTCTAAGGGCCGGTCCGGTCGGCGGGGTGCCCAGATCTGTGCCTAACCAGGGCCGGATGATCTGATAGCCTCCCTTAGAGCCCTAGCAGGAGGAGGAACTGGGGGCCTAGAGCTTAGGCTTTAGAGAGAGCCTGGGGTGTGTGTGTGTTCCTGAGTTTCACGGGTGGAGGGGCCGCTACCCCTTCTAGTGTAACCCTTGTTAAGGTTTAAATAAATAGTGCTGCTTCTACTCTGACGTCTCCGTGTCCTGGAACCCACTACACATGTCTATGAGTCTCTATGCATGTCTATGAGTCTCTATGTATCTCTATGGGTCTCTGTGTGTCTGTATGGGTCTATGTATCTCTATGAGTCTCTATGGAACTCTATGCATCTCTATGCATCTATGAGTCTCTGTGTGTCTCTATGAGTCTCTATGCATCTCTAGGAGTCTCTATGCATCTCTATGAGTCTCTGTGTGTGTCTCTATGCATCTCTATGTATCTCAATGAGTCTCTGTGTGTGTCTATATGGACCTCTATGGAACTCTATGAGTAGCTATGCATGTCTATGAGTCTCTATGCATCTCTAGGAGTCTCTATGCATCTCTATGAGTCTCTGTGTGTGTCTCTATGCATCTCTATGTATCTCAATGAGTCTCTGTGTGTGTCTATATGGACCTCTATGGAACTCTATGAGTAGCTATGCATGTCTATGAGTCTCTATGTATCTCTATGGGTCTCTGTGTGTCTGTATGAGTCTCTATGAGTCGCTATGCATCTCTATGAGTCTCTATGCATCTCTATGAGTCTCTGTGTCTGTATGGGTCTCTGTGTGTCTCTATGAGTCTCTATGCATCTCTATGAGTCTCTATGCATCTCTATGAGTCTCTGTGTGTCTGTATGGGTCTCTATGCATCTCTATGAGTCTCTATGCATCTCTATGAGTCTCTTGTGTGTGTCTGTATGGGCCTCTATGGAACTCTCCGGGTTCAAAGGTCACTTCCCCGCTGCTGCCCGCTTTAAACAGCCGTCAAAGTCTCTTAAACAAACAAACGAAAGTCATTAAAGGTTTCCCCCACTCAAAATATAACAATAATAAGAAGAATAAGACATTCCCCCCCCCTCCTCCCTCAAAAGATTGTTTACTTTTCACCTCCAAAAACAAACATTCCCACCTCTTCACCTCCAAAAACAAACATTCCCACCTCGTGACTAAATAATAACAACAACAAAGATTTTGATTTAAAGCTTTCGTGACTGCAGTAATTCATATTCTTAGTTTTTTCGGTAAAGTCACGTTGAAGAGAAACAACAAAATAACAAAATATATATAAAACAATAAAAAATTCTCACGACGTTTCGACCATAACTCAAACGGTCATCATCAGGTGTGTCGGTTTGCATAAATTTATTTTGAAAACGGCATATTTATTTATATATATAAAAATAACGTTTGCGTCACGCGCAACGATGGCAGTTTGCCAGGACTAGTCCATCTATTTTTTGAAAAGAGGAGGGGGGAGACGAAATTTGTTTTTATGTAAGCTGTCTGAAAGGCACTGTAAGCGTGAACAATCAATCAAGAACTGAAATGATTTATCAAATCTTTCCAATGATTGCTAAGATAGAATCCATCTTCTCGGTTGAAATTGTCTCTGTGTTTGTATATGTGGATAGCCTCATGAACGAATCTCTCATGGAAGCCAGATGGCTTACAAAGAACCTCCGTCTTGGAAAAGTCAATGGCATGTGAGCCTACTGAATTAGAACAATGATCTGCTACGGCCGAGGTGTTGGTCCTACCGTGTTTAAGGTCTGCTTTATGTTCACGAATGCGGTCCGAGATATGGCGTTTGGTTTCTCCAATGTAACTACTACCACAGAGGCAACTTAGTTTGTAGACACCAGGGTATTGTATGTCCGGAATCACATCTTTTACAGACGGAACCAGATCACGGATTTTATGTAATGTGTTGAAACGGACCTGGATCTTGTGTTTATTCAAGATTTTGGAGATCTTTTTTGTGATCCCAGCAATGTAGGGTAAAGTGATGGTTTTGAAAGGCTCCTCAAGAGGGTTCTTCTTCATGGTTTGAGTGATAGCTTTGCGGATTGTATAGTCGGAGTAACCATTAGCCCTAAGAGCTTGGTGTACGTGCTTGAGTTCACTGCTTATGTGTTCCTGGTCGGATATGCATTGGGCTCTATGATACAGAGTCTTGATGAGAGAATTCTTCTGTGATGGATGGTGGTGGGAATCCGGTTTCAGATAAGCATCCGTATGGGTAGCTTTCCTGTAGACAGAGTGGCTCATTGAACCATCAGGTCTCTTTTTAATTAGGACATCCAAAAAAGGTATCTTGCCATCTATTTCGACTTCCATGGTAAATCTGATGGCTGGGTGTATGGAATTGATGTGGTCGAAGAATTTGTCTAGAGCAGGCCGGCCATGTGGCCAGATGACAAAAGTGTCATCCACGTACCTCTTCCATAAGGTTGGGCGCAGAGTGGCAGTCTGGATGGCGTCAGTCTCAAATTTCTCCATGAAAATGTTAGCTATAACTGGAGAAAGGGGGGAGCCCATTGGGGTGCCCTCAGTTTGTTTGTAGAAAGTTCCATTCCAAGTGAAGTATGTATTGGTTAAACAGTGTCTCACCAGGGGGGGTACCTCAGTGTTTAGTCCTTGATGAACCAAGTCTTCAATGATTGCAATGGTGTCAGGTACAGGAACCTTGGTGAATAAGGAAACTACATCAAAACTGACAAGCAGGTCGTCTGGGGACAGGGAAATACCCTTGATTGTTGATACCAGGTGAGTAGAATTTTGTACCGCAGAGGTGGTCTTTCCAGTGAAAGGACGCAGGATTTCAGACAAAAAACGAGCTAGTTTGTAGGTGGGGGAGCTGATAGTAGAGACTATGGGACGAAGAGGTGTATCAACTTTATGTATTTTTGGTAAGCCGTATAATCTTGGTGGCCTGGCAGCAGAAGGTTTCAACGAAAACTGTTTAGATTGATCAATTAATGTGGTTGAATCAGAAATTATTTTGTTGGTTTGTGTGACGAGGCTGTTGGTGGGATCTCTTTTTATTTTTGTATAACTACCATCGTCGAGTAATTCTTTAATTTTGTTGTTGTATTCTATTTTATCCATGATAACAGTAGCATTGCCTTTGTCAGCTGAGAGAACTACAATATCATTCCTCTTTTTTAATTTATATAATTCAAAACGCTCATCTTTGCTGAGGTTGCTAGCTGGCATCTTAGCGTTTTTGAGGGTTGCAGCGATTTCAGATCTTGCTACGTCTGCAGCGATGTGACCCAGGCCCCTGAGAGCAACGTCTACTTGGGCAATTATATCATTAACTGGTATGTGTTTAGGTGTGACTGCAAAGTTTAGACCTTTAGCTAAAACGGATTTCAGACCATCGGAAATAGAACTGTTACTGCGATTAATTACGACTTTATTAACGTCTAACTTTTTGGTGTGTGGGTCCGGTCTTTTGTTTAAGAGGAGGTTAAATTTGGAAATCAGGTTTTCCTTACATTTGGTCGACATCGTAGCAGCTGAAGAGGCAGTCATATTGTCTACATGTTCCCAATCCGATGTGGACATTATTGCCGTCAATGATAAGTGTGATTTGTAGAGTGTCTTGTCTAACTGATCTAGTTCTGTGCGTATAAGTCTGATTTTTTCTGAGATAAGAGCTAAACTAGTTTTGAAAAGAATTCGTTTCGCATTAGAAGAAGTTACAGTAGCAGAGGTGAGTGTAAATGCGATTGGTATTACCCCAGAGTCGCGGCATCTCTTCAGGAAGGTGAGAGACTCGATCAGCTGAGCTTTCTTATCCCGGAGTTTGTTGAAAGATCTTAAAGTTATGTGAAAACCCTCCCCGTAGAGGCGATTAAATTTTGATTTAAAGCTTTCGTGACTGCAGTAATTCATATTCTTAGTTTTTTCGGTAAAGTCACGTTGAAGAGAAACAACAAAATAACAAAATATATATAAAACAATAAAAAATTCTCACGACGTTTCGACCATAACTCAAACGGTCATCATCAGGTGTGTCGGTTTGCATAAATTTATTTTGAAAACGGCATATTTATTTATATATATAAAAATAACGTTTGCGTCACGCGTAACGATGGCAGTTTGCCAGGACTAGTCCATCTATTTTTTGAAAAGAGGAGGGGGGAGACGAAATTTGTTTTTATGTAAGCTGTCTGAAAGGCACTGTAAGCGTGAACAATCAATCAAGAACTGAAATGATTTATCAAATCTTTCCAATGATTGCTAAGATAGAATCCATCTTCTCGGTTGAAATTGTCTCTGTGTTTGTATATGTGGATAGCCTCATGAACGAATCTCTCATGGAAGCCAGATGGCTTACAAAGAACCTCCGTCTTGGAAAAGTCAATGGCATGTGAGCCTACTGAATTAGAACAATGATCTGCTACGGCCGAGGTGTTGGTCCTACCGTGTTTAAGGTCTGCTTTATGTTCACGAATGCGGTCCGAGATATGGCGTTTGGTTTCTCCAATGTAACTACTACCACAGAGGCAACTTAGTTTGTAGACACCAGGGTATTGTATGTCCGGAATCACATCTTTTACAGACGGAACCAGATCACGGATTTTATGTAATGTGTTGAAACGGACCTGGATCTTGTGTTTATTCAAGATTTTGGAGATCTTTTTTGTGATCCCAGCAATGTAGGGTAAAGTGATGGTTTTGAAAGGCTCCTCAAGAGGGTTCTTCTTCATGGTTTGAGTGATAGCTTTGCGGATTGTATAGTCGGAGTAACCATTAGCCCTAAGAGCTTGGTGTACGTGCTTGAGTTCACTGCTTATGTGTTCCTGGTCGGATATGCATTGGGCTCTATGATACAGAGTCTTGATGAGAGAATTCTTCTGTGATGGATGGTGGTGGGAATCCGGTTTCAGATAAGCATCCGTATGGGTAGCTTTCCTGTAGACAGAGTGGCTCATTGAACCATCAGGTCTCTTTTTAATTAGGACATCCAAAAAAGGTATCTTGCCATCTATTTCGACTTCCATGGTAAATCTGATGGCTGGGTGTATGGAATTGATGTGGTCGAAGAATTTGTCTAGAGCAGGCCGGCCATGTGGCCAGATGACAAAAGTGTCATCCACGTACCTCTTCCATAAGGTTGGGCGCAGAGTGGCAGTCTGGATGGCGTCAGTCTCAAATTTCTCCATGAAAATGTTAGCTATAACTGGAGAAAGGGGGGAGCCCATTGGGGTGCCCTCAGTTTGTTTGTAGAAAGTTCCATTCCAAGTGAAGTATGTATTGGTTAAACAGTGTCTCACCAGGGGGGGTACCTCAGTGTCTCCAAAATCTTGAATAAACACAAGATCCAGGTCCGTTTCAACACATTACATAAAATCCGTGATCTGGTTCCGTCTGTAAAAGATGTGATTCCGGACATACAATACCCTGGTGTCTACAAACTAAGTTGCCTCTGTGGTAGTAGTTACATTGGAGAAACCAAACGCCATATCTCGGACCGCATTCGTGAACATAAAGCAGACCTTAAACACGGTAGGACCAACACCTCGGCCGTAGCAGATCATTGTTCTAATTCAGTAGGCTCACATGCCATTGACTTTTCCAAGACGGAGGTTCTTTGTAAGCCATCTGGCTTCCATGAGAGATTCGTTCATGAGGCTATCCACATATACAAACACAGAGACAATTTCAACCGAGAAGATGGATTCTATCTTAGCAATCATTGGAAAGATTTGATAAATCATTTCAGTTCTTGATTGATTGTTCACGCTTACAGTGCCTTTCAGACAGCTTACATAAAAACAAATTTCGTCTCCCCCCTCCTCTTTTCAAAAAATAGATGGACTAGTCCTGGCAAACTGCCATCGTTGCGCGTGACGCAAACGTTATTTTTATATATATAAATAAATATGCCGTTTTCAAAATAAATTTATGCAAACCGACACACCTGATGATGACCGTTTGAGTTATGGTCGAAACGTCGTGAGAATTTTTTATTGTTTTATATATATTTTGTTATTTTGTTGTTTCTCTTCAACGTGACTTTACCGAAAAAACTAAGAATATGAATTACTGCAGTCACGAAAGCTTTAAATCAAAATTTAATCGCCTCTACGGGGAGGGTTTTCACATAACTTTAAGATCTTTCAACAAACTCCGGGATAAGAAAGCTCAGCTGATCGAGTCTCTCACCTTCCTGAAGAGATGCCGCGACTCTGGGGTAATACCAATCGCATTTACACTCACCTCTGCTACTGTAACTTCTTCTAATGCGAAACGAATTCTTTTCAAAACTAGTTTAGCTCTTATCTCAGAAAAAATCAGACTTATACGCACAGAACTAGATCAGTTAGACAAGACACTCTACAAATCACACTTATCATTGACGGCAATAATGTCCACATCGGATTGGGAACATGTAGACAATATGACTGCCTCTTCAGCTGCTACGATGTCGACCAAATGTAAGGAAAACCTGATTTCCAAATTTAACCTCCTCTTAAACAAAAGACCGGACCCACACACCAAAAAGTTAGACGTTAATAAAGTCGTAATTAATCGCAGTAACAGTTCTATTTCCGATGGTCTGAAATCCGTTTTAGCTAAAGGTCTAAACTTTGCAGTCACACCTAAACACATACCAGTTAATGATATAATTGCCCAAGTAGACGTTGCTCTCAGGGGCCTGGGTCACATCGCTGCAGACGTAGCAAGATCTGAAATCGCTGCAACCCTCAAAAACGCTAAGATGCCAGCTAGCAACCTCAGCAAAGATGAGCGTTTTGAATTATATAAATTAAAAAAGAGGAATGATATTGTAGTTCTCTCAGCTGACAAAGGCAATGCTACTGTTATCATGGATAAAATAGAATACAACAACAAAATTAAAGAATTACTCGACGATGGTAGTTATACAAAAATAAAAAGAGATCCCACCAACAGCCTCGTCACACAAACCAACAAAATAATTTCTGATTCAACCACATTAATTGATCAATCTAAACAGTTTTCGTTGAAACCTTCTGCTGCCAGGCCACCAAGATTATACGGCTTACCAAAAATACATAAAGTTGATACACCTCTTCGTCCCATAGTCTCTACTATCAGCTCCCCCACCTACAAACTAGCTCGTTTTTTGTCTGAAATCCTGCGTCCTTTCACTGGAAAGACCACCTCTGCGGTACAAAATTCTACTCACCTGGTATCAACAATCAAGGGTATTTCCCTGTCCCCAGACGACCTGCTTGTCAGTTTTGATGTAGTTTCCTTATTCACCAAGGTTCCTGTACCTGACACCATTGCAATCATTGAAGACTTGGTTCATCAAGGACTAAACACTGAGGTACCCCCCCTGGTGAGACACTGTTTAACCAATACATACTTCACTTGGAATGGAACTTTCTACAAACAAACTGAGGGCACCCCAATGGGCTCCCCCCTTTCTCCAGTTATAGCTAACATTTTCATGGAGAAATTTGAGACTGACGCCATCCAGACTGCCACTCTGCGCCCAACCTTATGGAAGAGGTACGTGGATGACACTTTTGTCATCTGGCCACATGGCCGGCCTGCTCTAGACAAATTCTTCGACCACATCAATTCCATACACCCAGCCATCAGATTTACCATGGAAGTCGAAATAGATGGCAAGATACCTTTTTTGGATGTCCTAATTAAAAAGAGACCTGATGGTTCAATGAGCCACTCTGTCTACAGGAAAGCTACCCATACGGATGCTTATCTGAAACCGGATTCCCACCACCATCCATCACAGAAGAATTCTCTCATCAAGACTCTGTATCATAGAGCCCAATGCATATCCGACCAGGAACACATAAGCAGTGAACTCAAGCACGTACACCAAGCTCTTAGGGCTAATGGTTACTCCGACTATACAATCCGCAAAGCTATCACTCAAACCATGAAGAAGAACCCTCTTGAGGAGCCTTTCAAAACCATCACTTTACCCTACATTGCTGGGATCACAAAAAAGATCTCCAAAATCTTGAATAAACACAAGATCCAGGTCCGTTTCAACACATTACATAAAATCCGTGATCTGGTTCCGTCTGTAAAAGATGTGATTCCGGACATACAATACCCTGGTGTCTACAAACTAAGTTGCCTCTGTGGTAGTAGTTACATTGGAGAAACCAAACGCCATATCTCGGACCGCATTCGTGAACATAAAGCAGACCTTAAACACGGTAGGACCAACACCTCGGCCGTAGCAGATCATTGTTCTAATTCAGTAGGCTCACATGCCATTGACTTTTCCAAGACGGAGGTTCTTTGTAAGCCATCTGGCTTCCATGAGAGATTCGTTCATGAGGCTATCCACATATACAAACACAGAGACAATTTCAACCGAGAAGATGGATTCTATCTTAGCAATCATTGGAAAGATTTGATAAATCATTTCAGTTCTTGATTGATTGTTCACGCTTACAGTGCCTTTCAGACAGCTTACATAAAAACAAATTTCGTCTCCCCCCTCCTCTTTTCAAAAAATAGATGGACTAGTCCTGGCAAACTGCCATCGTTGCGCGTGACGCAAACGTTATTTTTATATATATAAATAAATATGCCGTTTTCAAAATAAATTTATGCAAACCGACACACCTGATGATGACCGTTTGAGTTATGGTCGAAACGTCGTGAGAATTTTTTATTGTTTTATATATATTTTGTTATTTTGTTGTTTCTCTTCAACGTGACTTTACCGAAAAAACTAAGAATATGAATTACTGCAGTCACGAAAGCTTTAAATCAAAATTTAATCGCCTCTACGGGGAGGGTTTTCACATAACTTTAAGATCTTTCAACAAACTCCGGGATAAGAAAGCTCAGCTGATCGAGTCTCTCACCTTCCTGAAGAGATGCCGCGACTCTGGGGTAATACCAATCGCATTTACACTCACCTCTGCTACTGTAACTTCTTCTAATGCGAAACGAATTCTTTTCAAAACTAGTTTAGCTCTTATCTCAGAAAAAATCAGACTTATACGCACAGAACTAGATCAGTTAGACAAGACACTCTACAAATCACACTTATCATTGACGGCAATAATGTCCACATCGGATTGGGAACATGTAGACAATATGACTGCCTCTTCAGCTGCTACGATGTCGACCAAATGTAAGGAAAACCTGATTTCCAAATTTAACCTCCTCTTAAACAAAAGACCGGACCCACACACCAAAAAGTTAGACGTTAATAAAGTCGTAATTAATCGCAGTAACAGTTCTATTTCCGATGGTCTGAAATCCGTTTTAGCTAAAGGTCTAAACTTTGCAGTCACACCTAAACACATACCAGTTAATGATATAATTGCCCAAGTAGACGTTGCTCTCAGGGGCCTGGGTCACATCGCTGCAGACGTAGCAAGATCTGAAATCGCTGCAACCCTCAAAAACGCTAAGATGCCAGCTAGCAACCTCAGCAAAGATGAGCGTTTTGAATTATATAAATTAAAAAAGAGGAATGATATTGTAGTTCTCTCAGCTGACAAAGGCAATGCTACTGTTATCATGGATAAAATAGAATACAACAACAAAATTAAAGAATTACTCGACGATGGTAGTTATACAAAAATAAAAAGAGATCCCACCAACAGCCTCGTCACACAAACCAACAAAATAATTTCTGATTCAACCACATTAATTGATCAATCTAAACAGTTTTCGTTGAAACCTTCTGCTGCCAGGCCACCAAGATTATACGGCTTACCAAAAATACATAAAGTTGATACACCTCTTCGTCCCATAGTCTCTACTATCAGCTCCCCCACCTACAAACTAGCTCGTTTTTTGTCTGAAATCCTGCGTCCTTTCACTGGAAAGACCACCTCTGCGGTACAAAATTCTACTCACCTGGTATCAACAATCAAGGGTATTTCCCTGTCCCCAGACGACCTGCTTGTCAGTTTTGATGTAGTTTCCTTATTCACCAAGGTTCCTGTACCTGACACCATTGCAATCATTGAAGACTTGGTTCATCAAGGACTAAACACTGAGGTACCCCCCCTGGTGAGACACTGTTTAACCAATACATACTTCACTTGGAATGGAACTTTCTACAAACAAACTGAGGGCACCCCAATGGGCTCCCCCCTTTCTCCAGTTATAGCTAACATTTTCATGGAGAAATTTGAGACTGACGCCATCCAGACTGCCACTCTGCGCCCAACCTTATGGAAGAGGTACGTGGATGACACTTTTGTCATCTGGCCACATGGCCGGCCTGCTCTAGACAAATTCTTCGACCACATCAATTCCATACACCCAGCCATCAGATTTACCATGGAAGTCGAAATAGATGGCAAGATACCTTTTTTGGATGTCCTAATTAAAAAGAGACCTGATGGTTCAATGAGCCACTCTGTCTACAGGAAAGCTACCCATACGGATGCTTATCTGAAACCGGATTCCCACCACCATCCATCACAGAAGAATTCTCTCATCAAGACTCTGTATCATAGAGCCCAATGCATATCCGACCAGGAACACATAAGCAGTGAACTCAAGCACGTACACCAAGCTCTTAGGGCTAATGGTTACTCCGACTATACAATCCGCAAAGCTATCACTCAAACCATGAAGAAGAACCCTCTTGAGGAGCCTTTCAAAACCATCACTTTACCCTACATTGCTGGGATCACAAAAAAGATCTCCAAAATCTTGAATAAACACAAGATCCAGGTCCGTTTCAACACATTACATAAAATCCGTGATCTGGTTCCGTCTGTAAAAGATGTGATTCCGGACATACAATACCCTGGTGTCTACAAACTAAGTTGCCTCTGTGGTAGTAGTTACATTGGAGAAACCAAACGCCATATCTCGGACCGCATTCGTGAACATAAAGCAGACCTTAAACACGGTAGGACCAACACCTCGGCCGTAGCAGATCATTGTTCTAATTCAGTAGGCTCACATGCCATTGACTTTTCCAAGACGGAGGTTCTTTGTAAGCCATCTGGCTTCCATGAGAGATTCGTTCATGAGGCTATCCACATATACAAACACAGAGACAATTTCAACCGAGAAGATGGATTCTATCTTAGCAATCATTGGAAAGATTTGATAAATCATTTCAGTTCTTGATTGATTGTTCACGCTTACAGTGCCTTTCAGACAGCTTACATAAAAACAAATTTCGTCTCCCCCCTCCTCTTTTCAAAAAATAGATGGACTAGTCCTGGCAAACTGCCATCGTTGCGCGTGACGCAAACGTTATTTTTATATATATAAATAAATATGCCGTTTTCAAAATAAATTTATGCAAACCGACACACCTGATGATGACCGTTTGAGTTATGGTCGAAACGTCGTGAGAATTTTTTATTGTTTTATATATATTTTGTTATTTTGTTGTTTCTCTTCAACGTGACTTTACCGAAAAAACTAAGAATATGAACAACAAAGATTTAAATCAACCACCAAAAGGGGGGCACAACAAACACCACAAAAGCAAACAAGGCCGACGACAACTTTCTACTCTCGTCAGCCGGGATTGGCCGAGCCCGACCTCATCCACCCGCTGCCCAGCGCCGTGATTGGCTACCGGACGGGGTGGGGAATGGGGGCGGGGCACCCGGTGCGACTGTTGCTGGGCGATTGCCAATGGTCATTTTAATTTTCCCTGCCAAATTTCCCCTCAGGTTTTCCCCCTGGAACCAGCCTGATTGGCCGAGCCCGACCTCATCCACCCGCTGCCCAGCGCCGTGATTGGCTACCGGACGGGGTGGGGAATGGGGGCGGGGCACCCGGTGCGACTGTTGCTGGGCGATTGCCAATGGTCATTTTAATTTTCCCTGCCAAATTTCCCCTCAGGTTTTCCCCCTGGAACCAGCCTGATTGGCCGAGCCCGACCTCATCCACCCGCTGCCCCACGCCGTGATTGGCTACCGGACGGGGTGGGGAATGGGGGCGGGGCACCCGGTGCGACTGTTGCTGGGCGATTGCCAACGGCCATTTTAATTTTCCCGCCAAATTTCCCCTCAGGTTTTCCCCCTGGAACCAACCTGATTGGCCGAGCCCGACCTCATACACCCGCTGCCCCGCGCCGTGATTGGCTACCGGACGGGGTGAGGAATGGGGGCGGGGCACCCGGTGCGACTGTTGCTGGGCGATTGCCAACGGCCATTTTAATTTTCCCTGCCAAATTTCCCCTCAGGTTTTCCCCCTGGAACCAGCCTGATTGGCCGAGCCCGACCTCATCCACCCGCTGCCCCGCGCCGTGATTGGCTACCGGATGGAGTGGGGTGGGGGCGGGGCACCCGGTACGACTGTTGCTGGGCGATTGCCAACGGCCATTTTAATTTTCCCCGCCAAATTTCCCCTCAGGTTTTCCCCCTGGAACCAACCTGATTGGCCGAGCCCGACCTCATCCACCCGCTGCCCCGCGCGGTGATTGGCTACCGGACGGGGTGGGGAATGGGGGCGGGGCACCCGGTGCGACTGTTGCTGGGCGATTGCCAACGGCCATTTAAATTTTCCCCGCCAAATTTCCCCTCAGGTTTTCCCCCTGGAACCAACCTGATTGGCTGAGCCCGACCTCATCCACCCGCTGCCCCGCGCCGTGATTGGCTGCCGGACGGGATGGGGGCAGGGAATGGGCGGCGGGGGCACCCGGGGCGACTGTTGCTGGGCTATTTGCCGGCGGCCACTTAAATTTCCCCCCACGCCAAATTTCCCTATTTCGACACCTCTACCCCAGCCCCGATTGGCCGAAGCCCTCCTTCAAACTCCCCCCCCCCCACCCCCTCCCACCCCAACTCCATCCCCACGTCGTGATTGGCTGCCGGGCGGGGGTCGGAGGGCGGGTCGCTCATTGCGACTGTTGGTGGGCGATGGCCGGCAGGCCTCCTATGAGGCCCGCGGCGGTGGTGAAGAGGTTGATGGGGTTCGAGCCGTCGGTGATGAGCGTCGACTGCAGGCCCAGCGACTGGAGGAGCTTCACCTGGACAGGCGGGGCCGGGGAAGGGGAGGGTGGGGACGAGGATTAAGGTCACCTGCTCGCTCGTTCGCCTGATGTCAGTTCTCCCGGCAGGTACGCCCGTACCGGATTGGCCAGGCGAAAGCCGATAACACCGGCGGGGGAGGGGGGGCCCTTTAGGATGGGGGGCTCTGGGCGTCGTGCAAAACAACGCCCAGGCTTTCGCGACCAATATTATTCACAATAAAGGTTGTTTTTTGGGTTAGATCGCGTTTATTTATAAATGTGTCGTAACCCTCCACCACCCGGACACGGCCAATCAGCAAACAAACAAAAAAAAAAGTGTCACGTTGACCAAAAGACAAAAATAGTTCACTTACTTTAGCCCACCGGTGTGTTGAAGAGTGAATCCACATTTACAGTTTGAGTACTGTGACGTTTCGCTGGTAAATACATCCAGCATCTTTTGACTTAAAGCTTTCGTGACTGCAGTAATTCATATTCTTAGTTTTTTCGGTAAAGTCACCACGTTGAAGGGAAACAACAAAATATTATTGTTTTATATATATTTTTTATTATTTTGTTGTTTCTCTTCAACGTGACTTTACCGAAAAAAACTAAGAATACATCCAGCATCATCGGGCAAATTCGCCCAGTGATGCTGGATGCAAATTGCCCGATGATGATGCTGGATGCATTTACCAGCGAAACGTCACAGTACAACTCAAACTGTAAATGTTGTAGAGATTCACTCTTCAACACACCGGTGGGCTAAAGTAGTGAACTATTTTTGTCTTTTTGTCAACGTGACACTTCTGATTTTTTTTGCTGATTGGCCGTGTCCGGGTGGTGGAGGGTCACGACACATTTATAAATAAGCGCGATCTAACCCAAAAACAACCTTTATTATGAAAAAACAACGCCCGCCCGCCCGCCCGCCCGCCCGCCCCCCGTGCCAACGGAATCGAGCAATTCATAACGAAGGTTGTCTTTGGGTTAGATCGCGTTTATTTATAAATGTGTCGTAACCCCCCCCGCCAACCCTACCCGGGACACGGCCAATGGGCAAAATATAAAAGTGTCGCGTTGACAGAAGGCAAATTCAATTTTGATTTAAAGCTTTCGTGGACTGCAGTAATTCATATTCTTAGCTCTTTCGGTAAAGTCTCCACGTTGAAGGGAAACAATCAAGTAATAACATTTATATATAAAACAATAAAAATTCTCACGGCGTTTCGACCGTAACATGTGCATTAATGTATTAATGATGGTCGAAACGTCGTGAGAATTTTTATTGTTTTACATATATATTTTATTATTGTATTGTTTCCCTTCGACGTGACTTTACCGAAAGAGTCTAAGAATAAGAAGACAAATTAGTTCACTACTTTATTAGCTCCCCAAACCGGTGTCCTGTTGTTGAAGAGCGAATCCACAACATTTACAGTTTGAGTAGTACTGTGACGTTTCGCTGGTCATTGCATCCCCAGCATCGTGAGACCTCCCCTTTGCCAGTAACAAGATATAGTAATAGGTTTTACCCTTTTAACTGGCGCAAAAAGAAGACGCCTTTTGGCGTCTTCTGGTCCAACACCAGTGGAGAGACTAAAGGGGCTCTAAGAAAAGCCGTCTCGGGTGTGGACCAATCAAATTCAAGGACAGTGCCAATATTATTATCATCAGAGTTGTCTTTTTTGTTTGCATTTTGACTGCTTGTGCTGTGGTCATTGCAGACACGATGCCTTGAATAAAGGTGTCAGTTTTTCGTGCAAGTTAAAAGCGTAAAAACCTATTACTATATCTTGTTACTGGCAAAGGAGGTCTCATAATGTAAGTGCTCACCCCGAGCCCTCAATAACTCTGATAGTGCGCTGTTTTTGAGTTGTACGCCTTTTGGCGTCTTCTGATCCAACACCAGTGGAGAGACTAAAGGGGCTCTAAGAAAAGCCGTCTCGGGTGTGGACCAATCAAATTCAAGGACAGTGCCAATATTATCATTATCAGAGTTGTCTCTTTTTGTTTGCATTTTGACTGCTTGTGTTGTGGTCATTGCAGACACGATGCCTTGAATAAAGGTGTCAGTTTTTGTGCCAGTTAAAAGGGTAAAAACCTATTACTATATCTTGTTACTTGTAAAGGAGGTCTCATAATGTAAATGCTCACCCCGAGCCCTCAATAACTCTGATAGTGCGCTGTTTTTGAGTTGTACGCCTTTTGGCGTCTTCTGGTCCAACACCAGTGGAGACTAAAGGGGCTCTAAAGAAAAGCCGTCTCGGGTGTGGACCAATCAAATTCAAGGACAGTGCCAATATTATCATTATCAGAGTTGTCTTTTTTGTTTGCATTTTGACTGCTTGTGTTGTGGTCATTGCAGACACGACGCCTTGAATAAAGTTGTCAGTTTTTCGTGCCAGTTAAAAGGGTAAAAACCTATTTACTATCCCCAGCATCATCGGGCAAATTCGCTGGATGCAATGACCAGCGAAACGTCACAGTACTACTCAAGCTGTAAATGTTGCGGATTCGCTCTTCGACAACACCACCGGTGTGCGGGGCTAATAAAGTAGTGAACTAATTTCCTCTCGTGTCAACGCGACGCTTCATATTTCGCCGACTGGCCACGTCGGGTGGTGGAGGGTTTACGACACATCCATAAATGACGCGGTCTAACCCAAAAGACCACCTTTCTTCACGAATAATATCGGTCGCGAAAGCCTGCCCCACGTGTTCAACTGAAACCTAGCAAGCTAAACAAAACGGGAGGCTCCCCGGATAACGCCAACGAGATTATGGCCTAGGGCGGCCGGTACCATCGGTCCCGATGAAATGCCAGCCGCGCGAAAGACAGTCTTGTTAAACGACACGGTAGAGGGCCTTGGAGGGTTGTTGCTGTTGTTGTTGTTGTAGTTGTTTTGGGCATCAGCGGGAAACCTGAATAGAAAAGCGGTCGCAAACGCCCGCCGCCGGCAAAACCCTTGCCAATTGGCCCGACCTAGGGGAGGGCCCCCGGGTACCGGTGACGTTGGCCTCCAACGGGAATTGAACTCGGCGATGCGCTGATCCGCTGCACCACCGCTCACCCCCCCCCCCCGCCCCCCCCCCCACCCCCTCGCTCACCCCCCCCACCTTCGCTCACCACCCTCACCACGCCAACAACTCACCTGCGCGTCCGGCCCGGCCGTGGCGATGGCCCTGATGGTCTCCGTGCCGAGGGCCTGCACCGAGTCCTGGAACTTCTGAACCTCGATGGCTGCCAGGGCCCTTGCGCGGGCGATCTCCAGCTCGTCCCTGACACGCATGAACTCCAGCTCGGCCTCACGCGCCTTGCGGAGGCGGTCCAGCTCCGAGGCCTGGCGAAGAGGGGATTTGGTGACAGCTGAGGGAGATTTGGTGACAGCTGAGGGAGATTTGGTGACAGCTGAGGGAGATTTGGTGACAGCTGAGGGAGATTTGGTGACAGCTGAGGGAGATTTGGTGACAGCTGAGGGAGATTTGGTGACAGAGAGGGAGATTTGGTGACAGCGAGGGAGATTTGGTGACAGCGAGGGAGATTTGGTGACAGCGAGGGAGATTTGGTGACAGCGAGGGAGATTTGGTGACAGCGAGGGAGATTTGGTGACAGAGAGGGAGATTTGGTGACAGCGAGGGAGATTTGGTGACAGCGAGGGAGATTTGGTGACAGAGAGGGAGATTTGGTGACAGCGAGGGAGATTTGGTGACAGCGAGGGAGATTTGGTGACAGAGAGGGAGATTTGGTGACAGAGAGGGAGATTTGGTGACAGCGAGGGAGATTTGGTGACAGCGAGGGAGATTTGGTGACAGAGAGGGAGATTTGGTGACAGAGAGGGAGATTCGGTGACAGCGAGGGAGATTCGGTGACAGCGAGGGAGATTCGGTGACAGCGAGGGAGATTCGGTGACAGCGAGGGAGATTCGGTGACAGCGAGGGAGATTCGGTGACAGCGAGGGAGATTTGGTGACAGCGAGGGAGATTTGGTGACAGCGAGGGAGATTTGGTGACAGCGAGGGAGATTTGGTGACAGCGAGGGAGATTTGGTGACAGCGAGGGAGATTTGGTGACAGCGAGGGAGATTTGGTGACAGCGAGGGAGATTTGGTGACAGCGAGGGAGATTTGGTGACAGCGAGGGAGATTTGGTGACAGCGAGGGAGATTTGGTGACAGAGAGGGAGATTTGGTGACAGCGAGGGAGATTTGGTGACAGCGAGGGAGATTTGGTGACAGCGAGGGAGATTTGGTGACAGCGAGGGAGATTCGGTGACAGCGAGGGAGATTTGGTGACAGCTGAGGGAGATTTGGTGACAGCGAGGGAGATTTGGTGACAGCGAGGGAGATTTGGTGACAGAGAGGGAGATTTGGTGACAGCGAGGGAGATTTGGTGACAGCGAGGGAGATTTGGTGACAGAGAGGGAGATTTGGTGACAGCGAGGGAGATTTGGTGACAGCGAGGGAGATTTGGTGACAGCGAGGGAGATTTGGTGACAGCGAGGGAGATTTGGTGACAGAGAGGGAGATTTGGTGACAGAGAGGGAGATTTGGTGACAGCGAGGGAGATTTGGTGACAGCGAGGGAGATTTGGTGACAGCGAGGGAGATTTGGTGACAGCGAGGGAGATTTGGTGACAGCGAGGGAGATTTGGTGACAGCGAGGGAGATTTGGTGACAGCGAGGGAGATTTGGTGACAGCTGAGGGAGATTCGGTGACAGCGAGGGAGATTCGGTGACAGCGAGGGAGATTCGGTGACAGCGAGGGAGATTCGGTGACAGCGAGGGAGATTCGGTGACAGCGAGGGAGATTCGGTGACAGCGAGGGAGATTTGGTGACAGCGAGGGAGATTTGGTGACAGCGAGGGAGATTTGGTGACAGAGAGGGAGATTTGGTGACAGCGAGGGAGATTTGGTGACAGCGAGGGAGATTTGGTGACAGAGAGGGAGATTTGGTGACAGAGAGGGATATTTGGTGACAGCGAGAGAGATTTGGTGACAGCGAGGGAGATTTGGTGACAGCGAGGGAGATTTGGTGACAGCGAGGGAGATTTGGTGACAGCGAGGGAGATTTGGTGACAGCTGAGGGAGATTTGGTGACAGCGAGGGAGATTCGGTGACAGCGAGGGAGATTCGGTGACAGCGAGGGAGATTCGGTGACAGCGAGGGAGATTCGGTGACAGCGAGGGAGATTCGGTGACAGCGAGGGAGATTCGGTGACAGCGAGGGAGATTCGGTGACAGCGAGGGAGATTTGGTGACAGCGAGGGAGATTTGGTGACAGCGAGGGAGATTTGGTGACAGCGAGGGAGATTTGGTGACAGCGAGGGAGATTTGGTGACAGCGAGGGAGATTTGGTGACAGCGAGGGAGATTTGGTGACAGCGAGGGAGATTTGGTGACAGCGAGGGAGATTTGGTGACAGCGAGGGAGATTTGGTGACAGAGAGGGAGATTTGGTGACAGCGAGGGAGATTTGGTGACAGCGAGGGAGATTTGGTGACAGAGAGGGAGATTTGGTGACAGCGAGGGAGATTTGGTGACAGCGAGGGAGATTTGGTGACAGAGAGGGAGATTTGGTGACAGAGAGGGAGATTTGGTGACAGCGAGGGAGATTTGGTGACAGCGAGGGAGATTTGGTGACAGCGAGGGAGATTTGGTGACAGCGAGGGAGATTTGGTGACAGCGAGGGAGATTTGGTGACAGCGAGGGAGATTTGGTGACAGAGAGGGAGATTTGGTGACAGCGAGGGAGATTTGGTGACAGCTGAGGGAGATTTGGTGACAGCGAGGGAGATTTGGTGACAGCGAGGGAGATTTGGTGACAGCGAGGGAGATTTGGTGACAGAGAGGGAGATTTGGTGACAGAGAGGGAGATTTGGTGACAGCGAGGGAGATTTGGTGACAGAGAGGGAGATTTGGTGACAGCGAGGGAGATTTGGTGACAGCGAGGGAGATTTGGTGACAGCGAGGGAGATTTGGTGACAGCGAGGGAGATTTGGTGACAGCGAGGGAGATTTGGTGACAGCGAGGGAGATTTGGTGACAGCGAGGGAGATTTGGTGACAGCGAGGGAGATTTGGTGACAGCGAGGGAGATTTGGTGACAGCGAGGGAGATTTGGTGACAGCGAGGGAGATTTGGTGACAGCGAGGGAGATTTGGTGACAGCGAGGGAGATTTGGTGACAGCGAGGGAGATTTGGTGACAGCGAGGGAGATTTGGTGACAGCGAGGGAGATTTGGTGACAGCGAGGGAGATTTGGTGACAGCGAGGGAGATTTGGTGACAGCGAGGGAGATTTGGTGACAGCGAGGGAGATTTGGTGACAGCGAGGGAGATTTGGTGACAGCGAGGGAGATTTGGTGACAGCGAGGGAGATTTGGTGACAGCGAGGGAGATTTGGTGACAGCGAGGGAGATTTGGTGACAGCGAGGGAGATTTGGTGACAGCGAGGGAGATTTGGTGACAGCGAGGGAGATTTGGTGACAGCGAGGGAGATTTGGTGACAGCGAGGGAGATTTGGTGACAGCGAGGGAGATTTGGTGACAGCGAGGGAGATTTGGTGACAGCGAGGGAGATTTGGTGACAGCGAGGGAGATTTGGTGACAGCGAGGGAGATTTGGTGACAGCGAGGGAGATTTGGTGACAGCGAGGGAGATTTGGTGACAGCGAGGGAGATTTGGTGACAGCGAGGGAGATTTGGTGACAGCGAGGGAGATTTGGTGACAGCGAGGGAGATTTGGTGACAGCGAGGGAGATTTGGTGACAGCGAGGGAGATTTGGTGACAGCGAGGGAGATTTGGTGACAGCGAGGGAGATTTGGTGACAGCGAGGGAGATTTGGTGACAGCGAGGGAGATTTGGTGACAGCGAGGGAGATTTGGTGACAGCGAGGGAGATTTGGTGACAGAGAGGGAGATTTGGTGACAGCGAGGGAGATTTGGTGACAGCGAGGGAGATTTGGTGACAGAGAGGGCGCTCGAATGCCGAATTTTGTCGGCGTTTCCGAGCCGCGGGCCGGGCGTTAGGGCCGGGGGGAGGCTTCGGGGCCTACGCCCGCGCGCCGTGCAAGGAGCGAGCGGTGAGTGAGTGGTGAGCGAGCGGTGAGCGAGTTGAGAGTGGTGAGTGAGTGGTGAGCGAGTGGTGAGCGAGTGGTGAGTGGTGAGCGAGCGGTGAGCGAGTGAGTGGTGAGCGAGCGGTGAGCGAGTGGTGAGCGAGTGGTGAGTGGTGAGCGAGTGGTGAGTGGTGAGCGAGTGGTGAGCGAGCGAGCGGTGAGCGAGCGGTGAGTGAGTGAGTGGTGAGCGAGTGGTGAGCGAGTGGTGAGTGGTGAGCGAGCGGTGAGCGAGTGAGTGGTGAGCGAGTGGTGAGCGAGCGAGCGGTGAGCGAGTGAGTGGTGAGCGAGTGGTGAGCGAGTGGTGAGCGAGTGGTGAGCGAGTGGTGAGCGAGCGAGCGGTGAGCGAGCGGTGAGTGAGTGAGTGGTGAGCGAGTGGTGAGCGAGTGGTGAGTGGTGAGCGAGTGGTGAGCGAGCGAGCGGTGAGCGAGTGGTGAACGAGTGGTGAGCAAGCGAGCGAGTGGTGAGTGGTGAGCGAGTGGTGAGCGAGTGGTGAGTGGTGAGCGAGTGGTGAGCGAGTGGTGAGCGAGTGGTGAGCGAGCGAGTGGTGAGCGAGTGGTGAGCGAGTGGTGAGTGGCGAGCGAGTGGCGAGCGAGTGGCGAGTGAGTGCTGAGCGAGTGGTGAGCGAGCGGTGAACGAGTGGTGAGCGAGTGAGTGGTGAGCGAGTGGTGAGTGAGTGGTAGTGGTGAGCGAGTGGTGAGCGAGTGGTAGTGGTGAGCGAGTTGTGAGCGAGTGGTGAGCGAGTGGTGAGCGAGTGGTAGTGGTGAGCGAGTTGTGAGCGAGTGGTGAGCGAGTGGTGAGCGAGCGGTGAGTGAGTGAGCGGTGAGTGAGTGAGTGAGCGGTGAGTGAGTGGTGGGTGAGTGAGTGGTGAGTGAGTGAGCGAGTGGTGAGCGAGCGGTGAGTGAGCGGTGGGTGAGTGAGTGAGTGAGTGGTGAGCGAGCGGTGAGTGAGCGGTGGGTGAGTGAGTGAGTGGTGAGTGAGTGGTGGGTGAGTGAGTGAGTGGTGAGTGAGCGGTGAGTGGTGAGTGAGCGAGTGGTAGTGGTGAGCGAGTGGTGAGTGAGTGAGTGAGTGGTGAGTGGTGAGCGAGTGGTGAGTGAGTGAGTGAGTGGTGAGCGAGTGAGTGAGCGAGTGGTGAGTGAGTGGTGAGTGAGTGAGCGGTGAGTGAGTGGTAGTGGTGAGCGAGTGGTGAGTGAGTGGTAGTGGTGAGTGAGTGGTGAGCGAGTGGTAGTGGTGAGCGAGTGGTGAGTGAGTGAGTGGTAGTGGTGAGTGAGCGGTGAGCGAGCGGTGAGCGAGTGGTAGTGGTGAGCGAGTGGTGAGCGAGTGGTAGTGGTGAGCGAGCGGTGAGTGAGTGGTAGTGGTGAGCGAGTGGTGAGCGAGTGGTAGTGGTGAGCGAGCGGTGAGCGAGTGGTAGTGGTGAGCGAGTGGTGAGCGAGTGGTAGTGGTGAGCGAGCGGTGAGCGAGTGGTAGTGGTGAGCGAGTGGTGAGTGAGTGGTGAGCGAGCGGTGAGTGAGCGGCGTACGGCGTCGATGATGGCCGCCTCCGCCCTGAGCTTGGCCTGCTCCACGGAGGCTTCGCCTTCAATCCTCGCAGACTCGGCCCTCGACATCGCCTCAGCCTTCGCCTCGCCTGTGCTCTCAACCGCAGCGCTGTAGCACAACAACAACAACAATAAACAACAACAATAAACAACAACAACAATAAACAACAACAATAAACAACAACAACAATAAACAACAACAACAATAAACAACCACAATAAACAACAACAACAATAAACAACAATAAACAACAACAACAATAAACAACAACAACAACAATAAACAACAACAACAATAAACAACAACAACAATAAACAACAACAACAATAAACAACAACAACAATAAACAACAACAATAAGTAACACCCCCACCCATCTCTCCACCAACCCCCGTGCCCCCCCCTTCCACCTCGCCCCCCACCTCGCCCCCCACCTCCCCCCCCACCCCCCCCCACCTC
The DNA here is from genome assembly GCF_048934315.1 of Petromyzon marinus. Lineage (NCBI taxonomy): Eukaryota > Metazoa > Chordata > Hyperoartia > Petromyzontiformes > Petromyzontidae > Petromyzon > Petromyzon marinus. Next base: position 1,512,461 of record NC_133749.1, on the reverse strand, counting down.
CCCCCCCCCACCTCGCCCCCCCCCCCCCCCCCCCCGCCCCCACCTGTAGGCCTGCAGCTGTAACAGCTCCTTCCGCGCCTTCTCAGCCTCCGCCTGGTCGCTGATTCGCTGCCGCTCCAAACGTCCACGGGCCTCCTGCTCCAGACGCTCAGCCTCGTGCCTGGGGGGGAGGGGGGGGGGGACACGGGGGGGGGACACGGGGGGGGAGACACGGGGGGGGGGGAGGAGACACGTGGGGTGGAGACACGTGGGGTGGAGACACGTGGTGAGATGTAGGGAGTGTTGAGTCCCTCCGTTGTCTCTCCCCCCCCGCATCTCCAACCCCTGTGTCTCCCCCTCCGTGTCTCCCCCCCCCCTCCCCGTGTCTCCCTCCCGTGTCTCTCACCACGTGTCTCACCCCCCGTGTCCCCCCCTCCGTGTCTCCCTCTCCCCCGTGTCTCTCACCCCGTGTCTCTCACCCCGTGTCTCTCACCCCCCGTGTCTCCCCCCTCCATGTCTCTCACCACGTGTCTCCCCCTCCTCCGTGTCTCTCACCCCGCGTGTCTCTCACCCCGTGTCTCCCCCTCCGTGTCTCCCCCCCGTGTCTCCCCTCTCCCTCCCCGTGTGTCTCACCCCCGTGTCTCCCCCTCCGTGTCTCCCTCTCCTCCGTGTCTCTCACCCCGTGTCTCTCACCCCCGTGTCTCTCACCCCGTGTCTCTCACCCCGTGTCTCCCCCTCCGTGTCTCCCCCCCGTGTCTCACTCTCCCCCGTGTCTCTCACCCCGTGTCTCTCACCCCGTGTCTCACCCCCCGTGTCTCTCACCCCGTGTCTCTCACCCCGTGTCTCACCCTCCCCCGTGTCTCCCCCGTGTCTCACCCTCCATGTCTCCCTCTCCCCCGTGTCTCTCACCCCGTGTCTCTCCCGTGTCTCACCCTCCGTGTCTCCCTCTCCTCCGTGTCTCTCACCCCGTGTCTCACCCCCCGTGTCTCACCCCCCGTGTCTCTCACCCCGTGTCTCCCCCTCCGTGTCTCACCCCCGTGTCTCTCCCCCCCATGTCTCCCCCTTCCCCGTGTCTCCCCTCTCCCTCCCCGTGTCTCTCCCTCCTCCTCCCCGTGTCTCTCCCACCGCCCTACCGCGCGGTGGCTTCCTGCGAGTTGGTGGTGATCTCGATGGCCAGCTGGACGCTCTTCTGCAGAGCGTCGCGAGTGCGCTGGTCCACGGGCTCAACGCCCTGCACGTCGACGCTGCTGATGACAAGGCCGTTCTGCGGGAAGCGCAGCTGAGGGCGGACCCGCAGGGACTCGTCCAGCCCAAACACAGACGTGCGGATGATCTTGCTCGAGTTCTGTGTTGGGGGGTAGGGTGGGTGGGTGGTGGTGGTGGTGGTGAAGGTGAGAGATGGTGAGAGATGGTGAGAGGTGGTGAGAGATGGTGAGAGATGGTGAGAGATGGTGAGAGATGATGGTGAGAGATGGTGAGAGATGGTGAGAGATGGTGAGAGATGGTGAGAGGTGGTGAGAGATGGCGAGAGATGGTGAGAGATGATGAGAGATGGTGAGAGGTGGTGAGAGATGGTGAGAGATGGTGAGAGATGGCGAGAGATGGTGAGTAGATGGTGAGAGATGGTGAGAGATGGTGAGAGATGGTGAGAGGTGGTGAGAGATGGTGAGAGGTGGTGAGAGATGGTGAGAGATGGTGAGAGGTGGTGAGAGATGGTGAGAGATGGTGAGAGGTGGTGAGAGATGGTGAGAGATGGTGAGAGGTGGTGAGAGATGGTGAGAGATGGTGAGAGATGGTGAGAGATGATGGTGAGAGATGGTGAGAGATGGTGAGAGATGGTGAGAGATGGTGAGAGGTGGTGAGAGATGGCGAGAGATGGTGAGAGATGATGAGAGATGGTGAGAGGTGGTGAGAGATGGTGAGAGATGGTGAGAGCTGGCGAGAGATGGTGAGTAGATGGTGAGAGATGGTGAGAGATGGTGAGAGATGGTGAGAGGTGGTGAGAGATGGTGAGAGGTGGTGAGAGATGGTGAGAGATGGTGAGAGGTGGTGAGAGATGGTGAGAGATGGTGAGAGGTGGTGAGAGATGGTGAGAGATGGTGAGAGATGGCGAGAGATGGCGAGAGATGGTGAGAGATGGTGAGAGATGGTGAGAGATGGTGAGAGATGGTGGAATGGTGAGAGGTGGTGAGAGGTGGTGAGAGATGGCGAGAGGTGGCGAGAGATGGCGAGAGATGGTGAGAGAGGGTGATAGATGGTGAGAGATGGTGAGAGGTGGTGAGAGATGGTGAGAGATGGTGAGAGATGGCGAGAGATGGTGAGAGATGGCGAGAGATGGCGAGAGATGGCGAGAGATGGCGAGAGATGGCGAGAGGATGGGAGAGATGGTGAGAGATGGCGAGAGATGGTGAGAGTTGGGGGAGATGGTGAGAGATGGCGAGAGAGGGCGAGAGATGGCGAGAGATGGTGAGAGATGGCGAGAGATGGCGAGAGATGGCGAGAGATGGTGAGAGATGGTGAGAGATGGCGAGAGATGGCGAGAGATGGCGAGAGGTGGCGAGAGATGGTGAGAGATGGTGAGAGATGGCGAGAGATGGCGAGAGATGGCGAGAGGTGGTGAGAGATGGTGAGAGATGGTGAGAGGTGGTGAGAGATGGTGAGAGATGGCGAGAGATGGTGAGAGATGGCGAGAGATGGCGAGAGATGGTGATGATGTACAATTATGGTGATAGATGGTGAGAGATGGTGAGAGATGGTGAGAGATGGTGAGAGATGGTGAGAGATGGTGAGAGATGGCGAGAGATGGCGAGAGATGGTGAGAGATGGTGATGATGTACAATTATGGTGATAGATGGTGAGAGATGGTGAGAGATGGTGAGAGATGGTGAGAGATGGTGAGAGATGGCGAGCGATGGCGAGAGATGGCGAGAGATGGTGAGAGATGGTGAGAGATGGTGATGATGTACAATTATGGTGATAGATGGTGATAGATGGTGAGAGATGGCGAGAGATGGCGAGAGATGGCGAGAGATGGCGAGAGATGGCGAGAGATGGCGAGAGATGGCGAGAGATGGCGAGAGATGGTGAGAGATGGTGAGAGATGGTGAGAGATGGTGAGAGATGGCGAGAGATGGCGAGAGATGGCGAGAGATGGTGAGAGATGGCGAGAGATGGCGAGAGATGGCGAGAGATGGTGAGAGATGGTGAGAGATGGTGATGATGTACAATTATGGTGATAGATGGTGATAGATGGTGAGAGATGGTGAGAGATGGTGAGAGATGGCGAGAGATGGCGAGAGATGGTGAGAGATGGTGATGATGTACAATTATGGTGATAGATGGTGATAGATGGTGAGAGATGGTGATGATGTACAATTATGGTGATAGATGGTGATAGATGGTGAGAGATGGTGAGAGATGGTGAGAGATGGAGAGAGATGGCGAGAGATGGTGAGAGATGGTGATGATGTACAATTATGGTGATAGATGGTGAGAGATGGCGAGAGATGGTGAGAGATGGTGAGAGATGGCGAGAGATGGCGAGAGATGGCGAGAGATGGCGAGAGATGGTGAGAGATGGTGAGAGATGGCGAGAGATGGCGAGACATGGTGAGAGATGGTGAGAGATGGTGAGAGATGGCGAGAGATGGCGAGAGATGGCGAGAGATGGCGAGACATGGTGAGAGATGGTGAGAGATGGTGAGAGATGGTGAGAGATGGTGAGAGATGGTGAGAGGTGGTGAGAGATGGTGAGAGATGGTGAGAGATGGTGAGAGATGGTGAGAGATGGCGAGAGATAGGTAGAGATGGTGAGAGATGGTGAGAGATGGTGAGAGATGGTGAGAGATGGCGAGAGATGGCGAGAGATGGTGAGAGATGGTGAGAGATGGTGAGAGATGGCGAGAGATGGTGAGAGGTGGTGAAAGATGGTGAGAGATGGTGAGAGATGGTGAGAGATGGCGAGAGATGGCGAGAGATGGCGAGAGATGGCGAGAGATGGTGAGAGGTGGTGAGAGATGGTGAGAGATGGTGAGAGATGGTGAGAGGTGGTGAGAGATGGTGAGAGATGGCGAGAGATGGCGAGAGATGGCGAGAGATGGCGAGAGATGGCGAGAGATGGTGATGATGTACAATTATGGTGATAGATGGTGAGAGATGGTGAGAGATGGTGAGAGATGGTGAGAGATGGTGAGAGATGGCGAGAGATGGCGAGAGATGGTGAGAGATGGCGAGAGATGGTGAGAGGATGGTGATGTTGTACAATTATGGTGATAGATGGTGATAGATGGTGAGAGCTGGTGAGAGATGGCGAGAGATGGTGAGAGATGGCGAGAGATGGTGAGAGATGGTGAGAGATGGTGAGAGATGGCGAGAGATGGCGAGAGATGGCGAGAGATGGCGAGAGATGGTGAGAGATGGTGATGATGTACAATTATGGTGATAGATGGTGATAGATGGTGAGAGATTGGTGAGAGATGGCGAGAGATGGTGAGAGATGGCGAGAGATGGCGAGAGATGGTGAGAGATGGTGAGAGATGGCGAGAATGGCGAGAGATGGCGAGAGATGGTGAGAGATGGTGAGAGATGGCGAGAGATGGCGAGAGATGGTGAGAGATGGTGAGAGATGGTGAGAGATGGTGAGAGATGGCGAGAGATGGCGAGAGGTGGCGAGAGATGGCGAGAGATGGCGAGAGATGGTGAGAGATGGTGAGAGAAGGTGCGAGAGGTGGCGAGAGATGGCGAGAGATGGCGAGAGATGGTGAGAGATGGTGAGAGATGGTGAGAGATGGTGAGAGATGGTGAGAGATGGTGAGAGATGGCGAGAGGTGGTGAGAGATGGTGAGAGATGGTGAGAGATGGTGAGAGATGGTGAGAGATGGCGAGAGATGGCGAGAGGTGCGAGAGGTGGCGAGAGATGGTGAGAGATGGTGAGAGTGGTGAGAGATGGCGAGAGATGGTGAGAGATGGTGAGAGATGGTGAGAGATGGCGAGAGATGGTGAGAGATGGTGAGAGATGGCGATGCACAATGATGGTGATGCACAATGGTGATGATGATGCACAATGGTGATGATGATGCCACAATGGTGATGATGATGATTCACAATGATGATGATGATGCACAATGGTGATGATGATTCACAATGATGATGATGATGCACAATGGTGGTGATGATGATTCACAATGATGATGATGATGATGATTCACAATGGTGATGATGATGCACAATGGTGATGATGATGCACAATGGTGATGATGATGATTCACAATGATGATGATGATGCACAATGGTGGTGATGATGATTCACAATGATGGTGATGATGGACAATGATGATGATGATGCACAATGGTGATGATGATTCACAATGATGATGATGATGGACAATGATGATGATGATGGACAATGATGATGATGATGATGCACAATGGTGGTGATGATGATGCACAATGGTGGTGATGATGATTCACAATGGTGATGATGATGATTCACAATGGTGATGATGATTCACAATGGTGATGATGATTCACAATGGTGATGATGATTCACAATGGTGATGATGATTCACAATGGTGATGATGAGTCACAATCACCGCCCCCTCCCCACCCCCCTCCCCCTACACCCCCCCCTCATTCCCCCCTTCCATCGCCCCTCCCCCTCACCCCCCTCCTCCACCCCCCCCCTCCCTCCCACCCCAACTCCCCCTCACCCCCCCCTCCACCTCCACCCCCCTCCCTCCCCTCCCCTCCCACCCCCTCCACCTCCACCCCCCCCTCCACCGCCCCTCCCACTCCCTCACCCCCCCCTCCACCCCTCCACCCCCCTCCCCCTCCCCTCCCTCCCTCCCCCCCCCCCCCACCGACCTTGTGGAAGTCGTCAAACTGCACGGAGGCCACGGATCCTCGCACTCGTGAGGCCACGGCCTTGCAGGCGTCGCCCACAAAGTCGGGCACTGAGAAGAGTCGCAGGGAGGCCTCGCTGGGGGCCCCCCCCTCCCCCCCCTCCCCCCCTCCCCCTCGCCGCCGGTGCCGGAGCGGTGGAGCCGGTGGTCAGGGACGCCCTCTCAAAGTGCCTTGCGCCGAAACGGCCAAGCCGGTGAGAGAGAGAGAGAGGGGGGTGTGGTGAGCGAACGGTGAGCGAGTGGTGCAGTGAGCGAGTGAGCGAGCGGTGAGCAAGCGGTGCGGTGAGCGAGCGAGTGGTGCGGTGAGCGAGTGGTGCGGTGAGGGAGCGGTGAGCGAGCGGTGAGCGAGTGGTACAGTGAGCGAGCGGTGCGGTGAGCGAGCGGTGAGCGAGTGGTACGGTGAGCGAGCGGTGAGTGAGTGTTGCGGTGAGCGAGCGGTGAGCGAGCGGTGCGGTGAGCGAGTGGTGCGGTGAGCGAGCGTTGCGGTGAGTGAGCGAGCGGTGAGCGGTGAGTGAGCGAGCAGTGAGCGAGCGGTGAGCGAGCGGTGAGTGAGTGTTGCGGTGAGCGAGCGAGCGGTGAGCGAGCGAGCGGCGAGCGAGCGGTGCAGTGAGCGAGCAGTACGGTGAGCGAGCGGTACGGTGAGCGAGCGGTGCGGTGAGCGAGCGGTGAGCGAGCGAGCGGTGCGGTGAGCGAGCGGTACGGTGAGCGAGCGAGCGGTGCGGTGAGCGAGCGGTGCGGTGAGCGAGCGGTGCGGTGAGCGAGCGGTGCGGTGAGCGAGCGGTGCGGTGAGCGAGCGGTGCGGTGAGCGAGCGGTGAGTGAGCGAGCGGTACGGTGAGTGAGCGGTGCGGTGAGCGAGCGGTACGGTGAGTGAGCGGTGCGGTGAGCGAGCGGTACGGTGAGCGAGCGGTACGGTGAGTGAGCGGTACGGTGAGCGAGCGGTACGGTGAGCGAGCGGTACGGTGAGCGAGTGGTACGGTGAGCGAACGGTGCGGTGAGCGAGTGGTACAGTGAGCGAGTGGTACGGTGAGCGAGCGGTGCGGTGAGCGAGCGGTGCGGTGAGCGAGCGGTACGGCGAGCGAGCGGTGCGGTGAGCGGTGCGGTGCGGTGAGCGAGCGGTACGGTGAGCGAGCGGTGAGCGAGCGAGCGGTGAGTGAGTGAGCGGTGAGTGGTGAGTGAGCGAGCAGTGAGCGAGCGGTGAGCGAGCGGTGAGCGAGCGGTGCGGTGAGCGAGCGAGCGGTGCGGTGAGCGAGCGAGCGGTGCGGTGAGCGAGCGAGCGGTGCGGTGAGCGAGCGAGCGGTGCGGTGAGCGAGCGGTGCGGTGAGCGAGCGGTACGGTGAGCGAGCGGTGAGCGAGCGGTGCGGTGAGCGAGCGGTACGGTGAGCGAGCGGTGAGCGAGCGGTGCGGTGAGCGAGCGGTGCGGTGAGCGGTACGGTGAGTGAGCGAGCCGAGCGGTGCGGCGAGCGAGCCGAGCCGCCTCCCCCTGTGAGTGAACGGGCCCGAGCGACCATTCGGCCCACCGACCAATCCGCCGACTGAACCGAGCGACCGACCTACTGACGCCCCTTCTACCTCCCCCCACCACCACTCACTCCCCCCCCCCACCACTCCCCCCACCACCACCACTCCCCCCACCAGTTGTAGGAGAGCTGCAGCTGTAGGCGTGCGTGGTCGGCGGTCTCCACGGTGATGACGTCGCTACAGAAGTCTGGGCCCAGGAGCAGGCACAGCGAGCGGGTGACGTGCGGACGCTTGGGCTTGTCCCCCGAGAGAGACAGCACGGTGAAGTGTTCGTCGGGGTCCAGGCGGACCATCTCGGGCCCAAACACCACCCTGGGGGGCGGGGGGGGGGGGCGGGGGGAGGGGGGGAGGGGGGGGGAGGGGGGGAGCGTCAGTGAGCTGCTTGTATCGGGGCTCAGCTGCAACATCTAGGGGCCAAACGACAACCCCCACCCCAGCCCCCCCCACCCTAGCCCCCCCCACCCCACCCCCCCACCCCAGCCCCCCCCACCCCAGCCCCCCCCACCCCAGCCCCCCCCACCCTAGCCCCCCCCACCCCAGCCCCCCCCACCCCAGCCCCCCCCCACCCCAGCCCCCCCCACCCCAGCCCCCCCCACCCCAGCCCCCCCCACCCCAGCCCCCCCCACCCCAGCCCCCCCACCCTAGCCCCCCCCACCCTAGCCCCCCCCACTCTAGCCCCCCCACTCTAGCCCCCCCCACTCTAGCCCCCCCACTCTAGCCCCCCCCTCTCCAACCCCCCCCCACCAACCCCCCCCCTAGCCCCCCCCTCTCTAGCCCCCCCCTCTCCAACCCCCACTCCCCCCCCACACCACCACCACCAACCCCCCTTAGCCCCTCCCCCACCCCCCCTAGCCCCTCCCCCACCCCCCCTCTCCAACCCCCCCCCCCCCCCTCACCGAGCCCGCTTCTCCTTGTAGTCGTAGACCTGCACAGCGGCGTTGTGTGGGACGCTGTAGGTGACCACTCGGGTGCGGTCCCTCTGTGCCCCACCACCCACCACCACCCCCCCACCAACCCCCCCACCAACCCCCCCCCCACCACCACCGAGGTGGGGGGGGGGCCGCTCCCCCCGCTGTGAGAGGGGGTCCCCGGGACCACGTGAGCAACGACTCCACGTTGGGTGGCAACGACTTCTCCCACAGCTCCTCGTCCTGCGTCAGCATGTAGGTCTGGCCACACACCGCACGCACCTGGGGCAGGGGCACACCCCGATATCCGTTAAACTCGACCCCGATAACCGTTAAACTCGACCCCGATATCCGCCAAACTCAACCCCGACATCCGCCAAACTCAACCCCGATATCCGCCAAACTCAACCCCGATATCCGCCAAACTCAACCCCGATATCCGCCAAACTCAACCCCGATAACCGCCGAGCTCAGCCTCGTCCTGCGTCAGCATGTAGGTCTGGCCACACACCGCACGCACCTGGGATAGGGGCACACCCCGATATCCGTTAAACTCGACCCCGATATCCGCCAAACTCAACCCCGATATCCGTTAAACTCAACCCCGATAACCGTTAAACTCGACCCCGATATCCGCCAAACTCAACCCCGATATCCGCCAAACTCAACCCCGACATCCGCCAAACTCAACCCCGATATCCGTAAAACTCAACCCCGATATCCGCCAAACCCAACCCCGATATCCGCCAAACTCGACCCCGATATCCGCCAAACTCAACCCCGATAACCGCCGAGCTCAGCCTCGTCCTGCGTCAGCATGTAGGTCTGGCCACACACCGCACGCACCTGGGGTAGGGGCACACCCCGATATCCGTTAAACTCAACCCCGATATCCGCCAAACTCAACCCCGATATCCGTTAAACTCAACCCCGATAACCGTTAAACTCGACCCCGATATCCGCCAAACTCAACCCCGATAACCGCCGAGCTCAGCCTCGTCCTGCGTCAGCATGTAGGTCTGGCCACACACCGCACGCACCTGGGGTAGGGGGGCACACCCCGATATCCGTTAAACTCGACCCCGATATCCACCAAACTCAACCCCGATATCCGCCAAACTCAACCCCTATATCCGCCAAACTCAACCCCGATATCCGCCAAGATCAACCCCGATATCCGCCAAGATCAACCCCGATATCCGCCAAACTCAACCCCGATATCCGCCAAACTCAACCCCGATATCCGCCAAACTCAACCCCGATATCCGCCAAACTCAACCCCGATATCCGCCAAACTCAACCCCGATATCCGCCAAACTCAACCCCGATATCCGCCGAGCTCAGCCTCGTCCTGCGTCAGCATGTAGGTCTGGCCACACACCGCACGCACCTGGGGGAGCACACCCCGATATCCGTTAAACTCAACCCCGATATCCGCCAAACTCGACCCCGATATCCGCCAAACTCAACCCCGATATCCGCCAAACTCAACCCCGATATCCGCCGAGCTCCGCCTCGTCCTGCGTCAGCATGTAGGTCTGGCCACACACCGCACGCACCTGGGGGAGCACACCCCGATATCCGTTAAACTCAACCCCGATATCCGCCAAACTCGACCCCGATATCCGCCAAACTCAACCCCGATATCCGCCAAACTCAACCCCGATATCCGCCGAGCTCAGCCTCGTCCTGCGTCAGCATGTAGGTCTGGCCACACACCGCACGCACCTGGGGGGGTAGGGGAGGGGCACATCCCGATATCCGCCAAGATCAACCCCGATATCCGTTAAACTCAACCCCGATAACCGTTAAACTCGACCCCGATATCCCGCCAAACTCAACCCCCGATATCCGCCAAACTCAACCCCGATATCCGCCAAACTCAACCCCGATAACCGCCGAGCTCAGCCTCGTCCTGCGTCAGCATGTAGGTCTGGCCACACACCGCACGCACCTGGGGTAGAGGGGCACACCCCGATATCCGTTAAACTCAACCCCGATATCCGCCAAACTCAACCCCCGATAACCGCCGAGCTCACAACCCCGACATCCGCCAAACTCAACCCCGACATCCGCCAAACTCAACCCCCGACATCCGCCAAACTCAACCCCCGACATCCGCCAAACTCAACCCCCGACAACCGCCGAGCTCACAACCCCCGACAACCGCCGAGCTCACAACCCCCGACATCCGCCGAGCTCACAACCCCCGACATCCGCCGAGCTCACAACCCCCGACATCCGCCGAGCTCACAACCCCCGATATCCGCACTCACCTTCCCGCTCTTGATGTCCCTGACGTAGATGCCCTCGTTGTCGTCCATGGGGATGGAGTGGCGCCGGGCCACCACCTCCACCTGCACGGGCGGAACGTATTCCAGCGGCCCACGGATCATCCAGCGGTCCCCCGCACGTCGCTCCTCCACCACGTCGCCTGACTGTGGGGGGTAGTGGGGGGTAGTGGGGGGGTGGTGGGGGGGTGGTGGTGGTGGGGGGAAGGGACAGGGAGGAGGTCGTCACAGGCGGAACGTATTCCAGCGGCCCACGGATCATCCAGCGGTCCCCCGCACGTCGCTCCTCCAACACGTCGCCTGACTGTGGGGGGTAGTGGGGGGTAGTGGTGGGGGGTAGTGGTGGGGGGTGGTGGTGGGGGGGTAGTGGTGGGGGGGGAGGAGAGAGGGGGAGGGAGGGGGTGGGGGTGTGACACTCTGTCACCTCGTCAGTGAGTACACACACACACTCACTGACGAGGGGTGTGTGTGAGTGTGTACTCACCTCTTCACTCACCCCATCACTCACACACCTCCTCAGTGAGAGTGTTTACTCACCTCTTCACTCACTCATGCACTCACTGACTCACCTCTTCACTGACTCACCTCTTCACTCACTGACTCACCTCGTCAGTGAGAGTGTGTGTACTCACATTCTTCACTCACTCACTTACTCACCTCTTCACTCACTCACTGACTCACTCACTCACCTCTTCACTCACTGACTCACTCACTCACCTCTTCACTCACTCACTCACCTCTTCACTGACTCACCTCTTCACTGACTCACCTCGTCAGTAAGGGTGAACGCTTCCCTAGCGGTCAGAACTAATCCCTCCTCCTCCCCAGGATGTAAACTTCCTGGATTCCATTCTCCAGCCACTCCCCGGGCTGCAGGAAGAACGACTTCTCTCCCTGTGGCAGCAACAACAACAACAACATTGTAAACAACAACAACAACAACATTGTAAACAACAACAACAACAACATTGTAAACAACAACAACATTGTAAACAACAACAACATTGTAAACAACAACAACAACATTGTAAACAACAACAACAACATTGTAAACAACAACATTGTAAACAACAACAACAACATTGTAAACAACAACAACAATGTAAACAACAACAACAATGTAAACAACACCAACAACATTGTAAACAACAACAACAAACACCAACAACATTGTAAACAACAACAACATTGTAAACAACAACAACAACATTGTAAACAACAACAACAACATTGTAAACAACAACAACAACATTGTAAACAACAACAACAACATTGTAAACAACAACAACATTGTAAACAACAACAACAACATTGTAAACAACAACAACAACATTGTAAACAACAACAACAACATTGTAAACTACAACAACAACATTGTAAACAACAACAACAACATTGTAAACAACACCAACAACATTGTAAACAACAACACCAACAACATTGTAAACAACAACACCAACAACATTGTAAACAACAACAACAACATTGTAAACAACAACAACATTGTAAACAACAACAACATTGTAAACAACAACAACATGTAAACAACAACAACAACATTGTAAACAACAACAACAACATTGTAAACAACAACAACAACAACATTGTAAACAACAACAACAACATTGTAAACAACAACAACATTGTAAACAACAACAACAACAACATTGTAAACAACAACAACAACAACATGTAAACAACAACAACAACATTGTAAACAACAACAACATTGTAAACAACAACAACAACATTGTAAACAACAACAACAACAACATTGTAAACTACAATAACAACATTGTAAACAACAACAACAACATTGTAAACAACAACAACAACATTGTAAACAACACCAACAACATTGTAAACAACAACAACATTGTAAACAACAACAACAACATTGTAAACAACAACAACAACATTGTAAACAACAACAACATTGTAAACAACAACAACAACAACATTGTAAACAACAACCACAACATTGTAAACAACAACCACAACATTGTAAACAACAACAACAACATTGTAAACAACAACAACAACATTGTAAACAACAACAACAACATTGTAAACAACAACAACAACAACATTGTAAACAACAACAACACCAACATTGTAAACAACAACAACACCAACATTGTAAACAACAACAACAACAACATTGTAAACAACAACAACAACAACATTGTAAACAACAACCACAACATTGTAAACAACAACAACATTGTAAACAACAACAACAACATTGTAAACAACAACAACAACATTGTAAACAACAACAACAACATTGTAAACAACAACAACAACATTGTAAACAACAACAACAACATTGTAAACAACAACAACAACATTGTAAACAACAACAACAACATTGTAAACAACAACCACAACATTGTAAACAACAACAACATTGTAAACAACAACAACATTGTAAACAACAACAACAACATTGTAAACAACAACAACAACATTGTAAACAACAACAACAACATTGTAAACAACAACAACAACATTGTAAACAACAACAACAACAAACACCAACAACATTGTAAACAACAACAACAACAAACACCAACAACATTGTAAACAACAACATTGTAAACAACAACAACATTGTAAACAACAACAACAACATTGTAAACAACAACAACATTGTAAACAACAACAACACCAACAACATTGTAAACAACAACAACAACATTGTAAACAACAACAACAACATTGTAAACAACAACAACAACATTGTAAACAACAACAACAACATTGTAAACAACAACAAACAACATTGTAAACAACAACAACAACATTGTAAACAACAACAACAACATTGTAAACAACAACAACAACATTGTAAACAACAACAACATTGTAAACAACAACATTGTAAACAACAACAACAACATTGTAAACAACAACAACAACATTGTAAACAACAACAATGTAAACAACAACAACAACATTGTAAACAACAACACCAACAACATTGTAAACAACAACACCAACAACATTGTAAACAACAACAACATTGTAAACAACAACAACAACAACATTGTAAACAACAACAACAACAACATTGTAAACAACAACAACAACATTGTAAACAACAACAACAACAACCACAACATTGTAAACAACAACAACAACCACAACATTGTAAACAACAACAACAACATTGTAAACAACAACAACAACATTGTAAACAACAACAACAACATTGTAAACAACAACAACAACATTGTAAACAACAACAACATTGTAAACAACAACAACAACATGTAAACAACAACACCAACAACATTGTAAACAACAACAACAACAAACACCAACAACATTGTAAACAACAACATTGTAAACAACAACAACATTGTAAACAACAACAACAACATTGTAAACAACAACAACAACATTGTAAACAACAACACCAACAACATTGTAAACAACAACACCAACAACATTGTAAACAACAACACCAACAACATTGTAAACAACAACAACAACATTGTAAACAACAACAACAACATTGTAAACAACAACAACAACAACATTGTAAACAACAACAACAACAACATTGTAAACAACAACAACAACAACATTGTAAACAACAACAACAACATAACAGGGGAGGGTCCAACAACATTGTAAACAACAACACCAACAACATTGTAAACAACAACAACAACAACATTGTAAACAACAACAACAACATTGTAAACAACAACAACAACAACATTGTAAACAACAACAACAACAACATTGTAAACAACAACAACAACAACATTGTAAACAACAACAACAACAACATTGTAAACAACAACAACAACATTGTAAACAACAACAACAACATTGTAAACAACAACAACAACATTGTAAACAACAACAACAACATTGTAAACAACAACAACAACATTGTAAACAACAACAACAACATTGTAAACAACAACAACAACATTGTAAACAACAACATTGTAAACAACAACATTGTAAACAACAACAACAACATTGTAAACAACAACATTGTAAACAACAACAAACAAAATTGTAAACAACAACAACAACATTGTAAACAAACAACAACATTGTAAACAACAACAACAACATTGTAAACAACAACAACAACATTGTAAACAACAACAACAACATTGTAAACAACAACAACATTGTAAACAACAACAACAACAACAACATTGTAAACAACAACAACATTGTAAACAACAACAACATTGTAAACAACAACAACATTGTAAACAACAACAACATTGTAAACAACAACATTGTAAACAACAACAAACAACAACAACATTGTAAACAACAACAACAACATTGTAAACAACAACAACAACATTGTAAACACCAACAACACCAACAACATTGTAAACAACAACAACAACATTGTAAACAACAACAACACCAACAACATTGTAAACAACAACAACATTGTAAACAACAACAACAACATTGTAAACAACAACAACATTGTAAACAACAACAACAACAACATTGTAAACAACAACAACAACAACAACAACATTGTAAACAACAACAACAACATTGTAAACAACAACAACAACATTGTAAATAACACCAACAACATTGTAAACAACAACAACATTGTAAACTACAACGACATTGTGAGTGAGTTAGCGAGCGAGCAAGTGAGTGAGTGAGTGAGCGAGTGAGTGAGTGAGTGAGCGAGTGAGTGAGTGAGTGGGTGAGCGAGTGAGTGAGCAAGTGAGTGAGTGAGTGAGCGAGTGAGTGAGTGAGCGAGTGAGCGAGCGAGCAAGTGAGTGAGTGTGTGAGTGAGTGAGCGAGTGAGTGAGCAAGTGAGTGAGTGAGTGAGCGAGTGAGTGAGTGAGCGAGTGAGTGAGTGAGTGGGTGAGCGAGTGAGTGAGCAAGTGAGTGAGTGAGTGAGCGAGTGAGTGAGTGAGCGAGTGAGTGAGTGAGTGAGCGAGTGAGTGAGTGAGTGGGTGAGCGAGTGAGTGAGCAAGTGAGTGAGTGAGTGAGCGAGTGAGTGAGTGAGCGAGTGATCGAGCGAGCAAGTGAGTGAGTGTGTGAGTGAGTGAGCAAGTGAGTGAGTGAGTGAGTGGGTGAGCGAGTGAGTGAGCTAGTGAGTGAGTGAGTGGGTGGGTGAGTGAGTGAGTGGGCGAGTGAGTGAGTGGGTGAGTGAGTGAGTGAGTGAGCGAGTGAGTGGGTGGGTGGGTGAGTGAGTGAGTGAGCGAGTGAGCGAGTGAGTGAGTGAGTGAGCGAGCAACTGAATGAGTCAGCGAGTGAGTGAGTGAGCGAGTGAGTGAGTGAGTGAGCGAGCAAGTGAGTGAGTGAGTGAGCTAGTGAGTGATTGAGCGAGCGAGCGAGTGAGTGAGTGAGTGAGCGAGTGAGTGAGTGAGTGAGTGTGTGAGTGAGTGAGTGAGCAAGTGAGTGAGTGAGTGAGCGAGTGAGTGAGTGAGTGGGTGAGTGAGTGAGCGAGTGAGCAAGTGAGTGGGTGAGTTAGCGAGTGAGTGAGTGAGCGAGCGAGCGAGTGAGTGAGTGAGTGAGCGAGTGAGCGAGCGAGTGAGTGAGTGAGTGAGCGAGTGAGTGAGCAAGTGAGTGAGCAAGTGAGTGAGTGAGTAAGTAACTGAGTGAGTGACTGAGTGAGTGACTGAGTGAGCGAGTGAGTGAATAAGTGAGTGAGTGAGCGAGTGAGTGGGTGGGTGAGTGAGTGAGCGAGTGAGTGAGTGAGTGAGCGAGCGAGTGAGTGAGCGAGCGAGTGAGTGAGTGAGTGAGCGAGCGAGCGAGTGAGTGAGCAAGTGAGTGAGTGAGTGAGCGAGTGAGTGAGTGAGCTACTGAGTGAGTGAACGAGTGAGTGAGTGAGTGGTGAGTGAGTGAGTGAGCGGGTGAGTGAGTGAGTGAGTGAGCGAGTGAGCGAGCGAGTGAGTAAGTGAGCGAGTGAGTGAGTGAGTGAGTGAGCGAGTGAGCGAGCGAGTGAGCGAGTGAGTGAGTGAGTGAGTGAGCGAGTGAGTGAGTGAGTAAGTGAGTGAGCGAGTGAGTGAGTGAGTAAGTGAGCAAGTGAGTGAGTGAGTGAGTAAGTGAGTGAACCGGCGAGTGAGCTAGCGGGTGAGCGAGCGAGCTATTGAGTGAGTAAGTGAGTGAGCGAGTGAGTGAGTGAACCGGCGAGCGGATAAGTGAGTGAGTGAGTACGTTAGTGAGCGAGCGGGTGGGCGAGTGAGTGAGTAAGTGAGTGAGCGAGCTAGTGAGCGAACGAGTGAGCGGGTGAGTGAGCGAGCTAGTGAGCGAACGAGCGAGCGGGTGAGTGAGCGAGTGAGTGAGTGAGCGAGTGAGTGAGTGAGCTACTGAGTGAGTGAGTGAGCGGATGAGTGAGTGAGTGAGCGAGTGAGTGAGTGAGTAAGTGAGTGAGCGAGGTAGTGAGGGAACGAGCGAGCGGGTGAGTGAGTGAGTGAGCGAGTGAGCGAGTGAGTAAGTGAGCGAGCGAGCGAGCTAGTGAGCGAGTAACCTTGACCAGCAGCTTGTGGCCCAGCTGTGGTTTTCCGTCCCTCCCGACGGGGTTGACGAGGACACAATACTGTCGCCGTGTGAGCGTGGTGATGTCCACCTCGCTCACCACCTCCTCGTGCACGCCAGGGATGAAACTGTCCGTCTGGGCACAGCTCACGAGCCACTCCTCACCACAGCGCCGTGCCGTCCCAGAGGGCCCGGCCCCAGCCTCCGCCGAGGTGAAGGAGCGAGTGGCTCGCACGTGGAGAGCTTTCTGTGGGGGGTGGGGGGTGGGGGTGGGGGGTGGGGGGGGTGGGGGGGTGGTGGGGGTGGGGGTGGGGGGTGGGGGGTGGGGGTGGGGGTGGGGGTGGGGGGTGTGTGTGTGGGGTGTGTGTGGTGGGGGTGGTGGTGAGTGAGTGTGGGTGGTGGTGAGTGGTGGTGGTGGTGAGTGTGGTGGTGGTGAGTGGTGTGAGTGTGGTGGTGAGTGGTGGTGAGTGTGGTGGTGGTGAGTGGTGGTGAGTGGTGGTGGTGAGTGGTGGTGGTGTGTGGTGGTGTGTGGTGGTGGTGGTGAGTGGTGGTGAGTGGTGGTGAGTGGTGGTGAGTGGTGGCGAGTGTGGTGGTGGTGAGTGTGGTGGTGAGTGTGGTGGTGAGTGGTGGTGAGTGGTGGTGAGTGGTGGTGGTGTGTGGTGAGTGGTGGCGAGTGTGGTGGTGGCGAGTGGTGGTGAGTGTGGTGATGAGTGGTGGTGGTTAGTGGTGGTGAGTGATGGTGAGTGGTGGTGAGTGGTGGTGAGTGTGGTGAGTGGTGGCGAGTGTGGTGGTTAGTGGTGGTGGTGAGTGGTGGTGGTGTGTGGTGGTGAGTGGTGGCGAGTGTGGTGATGAGTGGTGGTGGTTAGTGGTGGTGGTGGTGAGTGGTGGTGGCGAGTGGTGGTGAGTGTGGTGGTGGTGGTGAGTGGTGGTGAGTGTGGTGGTGGTGAGTGGTGGTGAGTGGTGGTGAGTGTGGTGGTGGTGAGTGTGGTGGTGAGTGGTGGTGAGTGGTGGTGAGTGTGGTGGTGGTGAGTGTGGTGGTGAGTGGTGGTGAGTGGTGGTGGTGTGTGGTGGTGGGGGTGGTGGTGGTGAGTGTGGTGGTGAGTGGTGGTGGTGGTGAGTGGTGGTGAGTGTGGTGGTGAGTGGTGGTGAGTGTGGTGGTGGTGGTGAGTGTGGTGGTGGTGGCGAGTGGTGGTGAGTGGTGGTGGTGAGTGGTGGTGAGTGGTGGTGAGTGGTGGTGGTGTGTGGTGGTGTGTGGTGGTGAGTGGTGGTGAGTGTGGTGGTGGTGATGAGTGGTGGTGGTGAGTGTTGGTGAGTGGTGGTGAGTGTGGTGGTGGTGTGTGGTGGTGGTGTGTGGTGGTGAGTGGTGGTGAGTGGTGGTGAGTGGTGGTGGTGAGTGTGGTGGTGGTGGTGGTGAGTGGTGGTGAGTGTGGTGGTGGTGAGTGTGGTGGTGAGTGGTGGTGAGTGTGGGGGGGTGAGTGGTGGTGGTGGTGAGTGTAGTGGGGGTGGTGGTGAGTGGTGGTGAGTGTGGTGGTGAGTGGTGGTGGTGAGTGGTGGTGAGTGGTGGTGAGTGGTGGTGAGTGTAGTGGTGGTGGTGGTGGTGGGTGGTGGTGAGTGTGGTGGTGGTGGTGAGTGGTGGTGTGTGGTGGTGTGTGGTGGTTAGTGGTGGTGGTGAGTGGTGGTGAGTGTGGTGAGTGTGGTGGTGGTGAGTGGTGGTGGTGGTGGTGTGTGGTGGTGAGTGGTGGTGAGTGTGGTGTGTGGTGGTGTTGTGTGGTGGTGAGTGGTGGTGGTGAGTGGTGGTGAGTGTGGTGGTGAGTGGTGGTGGTGAGTGGTGGTGGTGGTGAGTGGTGGTGAGTGTGGTGGTGAGTGGTGGTGAGTGTGGTGGTGGTGAGTGTTGGTGGTGGTGGCGAGTGGTGGTGAGTGGTGGTGGTGAGTGGTGGTGAGTGGTGGTGGTGAGTGTGGTGAGTGTGGTGGTGAGTGGTGGTGAGTGTGGGGGGGGTGAGTGGTGGTGGTGGTGGTGAGTGTAGTGGGGGTGGTGGTGAGTGGTGGTGAGTGTGGTGGTGAGTGGTGGTGGTGAGTGGTGGTGAGTGGTGGTGAGTGTAGTGGTGGTGGTGGTTGGTGGGTGGTGGTGAGTGTGGTGGTGGTGGTGAGTGGTGGTGTGTGGTGGTGTGTGGTGGTTAGTGGTGGTGGTTAGTGGTGGTGGTGAGTGTGGTGAGTGTGGTGGTGGTGAGTGGTGGTGGTGGTGTGTGGTGGTGAGTGGTGGTGAGTGTGGTGGTGAGTGTGGTGTGTGGTGGTGTTGTGTGGTGGTGAGTGGTGGTGGTGAGTGGTGGTGAGTGTGGTGGTGAGTGGTGGTGGTGAGTGGTGGTGGTGGTGAGTGGTGGTGAGTGTGGTAGTGAGTGGTGGTGAGTGTGGTGGTGGTGAGTGGTGGTGGTGGTGGGCGAGTGGTGGTGAGTGGTGGTGGTGAGTGGTGGTGAGTGGTGGTGAGTGGTGGTGGTGTGGTGGTGGTGAGTGGTGGTGAGTGTGGTGGTGGTGATGAGTGGTGGTGGTGAGTGTTGGTGAGTGGTGGTGAGTGTGGTGGTGGTGTGTGGTGGTGGTGTGTGGTGGTGTGTGGTGGTGAGTGGTGGTGAGTGGTGGTGGTGAGTGGTGGTGAGTGTGGTGGTGGTGAGTGGTGGTGGTGGTGTGTGGTGGTGAGTGTGGTGGTGAGTGGTGGTGGTGAGTGGTGGTGAGTGGTGGTGAGTGTGGTGGTGAGTGGTGGTGGTGAGTGGTGGTGGTGAGTGGTGGTGAGTGGTGGTGGTGAGTGTGGTGGTGAGTGTGGTGATGGTGAGTGGTGGTGAGTGGTGGTGGTGGTGGTGAGTGGTGGTGAGTGGTGGTGGTGAGTGTGGTGGTGAGTGGTGGTGAGTGTGGTGAGTGTGGTGGTGGTGAGTGGTGGTGGTGTGTGGTGGTGAGTGGTGGTGAGTGGTGGTGAGTGGTGGTAAGTGGTGGTGAGTGGTGTGGTGAGTGGTGGTGGTGGTGTGTGGTGTGGTGAGTGGTGGTGGTGAGTGGTGGTGGTGAGTGTGCTGGTGAGTGGTGGTGAGTGTGGTGGTGGTGAGTGGTGGTGAGTGGTGGTGGTGGTGAGTGGTGGTGGCGAGTGGTGGTGAGTGTGGTGGTGGTGGTGAGTGGTGGTGAGTGTGGTGGTGGTGAGTGGTGGTGAGTGGTGGTGAGTGTGGTGGTGGTGAGTGGTGGTGAGTGGTGGTGAGTGTGGTGGTGGTGAGTGGTGGTGAGTGTGGTGGTGAGTGGTGGTGGTGAGTGGTGGTGAGTGGTGGTGGTGAGTGTGGTGATGGTGAGTGGTGGTGAGTGGTGGTGGTGGTGGTGAGTGGTGGTGAGTGGTGGTGGTGTGTGGTGGTGAGTGTGGTGGTGGTGAGTGGTGGTGAGTGGTGGTGATTGTGAGTGGTGGTGGCGAGTGGTGGTGATTGTGGTGGTGGTGGTGAGTGGTGGTGAGTGTGGTGGTGGTGAGTGGTGGTGAGTGGTGGTGAGTGTGGTGGTGGTGAGTGGTGGTGAGTGGTGGTGGTGGGTGGTGGTGGTGAGGTGGTGGTGGAGTGGTGGTGAGTGTGGTGGCGAGTGGTGGTGAGTGGTGGTGGTGAGTGGTGGTGAGTGGTGGTGAGTGGTGGTGGTGTGTGGTGGTGAGTGGTGGTGAGTGTGGTGGTGGTGATGAGTGGTGGTGGTGAGTGGTGGTGGTGAGTGGTGGTGAGTGGTGGTGAGTGTGGTGGTGGTGTGTGGTGGTGTGTGGTGGTGTGTGGTGGTGTGTGTTGGTGAGTGGTGGTGAGTGTGGTGGTGGTGAGTGGTGGTGAGTGGTGGTGGTGGTGGTGTGTGGTGGTGTGTGGTGGTGAGTGGTGGTGGTGAGTGGTGGTGGTGGGTGGTGAGGGTTGTGTGTGGTGGTGAGTGTGGTGGTGGTGAGTGGTGGTGAGTGGTGGTGAGTGGGGTTGTGAGTGGTGGTGGTGAGTGGTGGTGAGTGTGGTGGCGAGTGGTGGTGAGTGGTGGTGGTGGTGTGTGGTGGTGTGTGGTGGTGTGTGGTGGTGAGTGGTGGTGGTGTGTGGTGGTGAGTGGTGGTGAGTGTGGTGGTGGTGATGAGTGGTGGTGGTGAGTGGTGGTGGTGAGTGGTGGTGAGTGGCGGTGAGTGTGGTGGTGGTGTGTGGTGGTGTGTGGTGGTGTGTGGTGGTGAGTGGTGGTGAGTGGTGGTGGTGGGTGTGGTGGTGGTTGTGTGTGGTGGTGAGTGTGGTGAGTGGTGGTGAGTGGTGGTGAGTGGTGGTGGTGAGTGGTGGTGGTGGTGGTGTGAGTGTGGTGAGTGTGGTGGTGGTTGTGGTGGTGGTGAGTGTGGTGAGTGGTGGTGAGTGGTGGTGAGTGGTGGTGGTGAGTGGTGGTGAGTGGTGGTGAGTGTGGTGAGTGGTGGTGAGTGGTGGTGAGTGTGGTGGTGGTGGTGGTGTGTGGTGGTGAGTGTGGTGGTGGTGTGTGGTGGTGAGTGGTGGTGGTGAGTGGTGGTGAGTGTGGTGGTGGTGAGTGGTGGTGGCGAGTGGTGGTGGTGGTGAGTGTGGTGGTGGTGGGGAGTGTGGTGGTGAGTGGTGGTGAGTGGTGGTGGTGTGTGGTGGTGAGTGGTGGTGAGTGGTGGTGGTGAGTGGTGGTGTGTGGTGGTGGTGTGTGGTGGTGTGTGTGGTGGTGTGTGGGTGTGTGTGTGGTGAGTGGTGGTGAGTGTGGTGGTGGTGTGTGGTGGTGTGTGGTGGTGTGTGGTGGTGTGTGTTGGTGAGTGGTGGTGAGTGTGGTGGTGGTGAGTGGTGGTGAGTGGTGGTGGTGGTGGTGTGTGGTGGTGTGTGGTGGTGAGTGGTGGTGGTGAGTGGTGGTGGTGGGTGGTGAGTGTGGTGGTGGTTGTGTGTGGTGGTGAGTGTGGTGGTGGTGAGTGGTGGTGAGTGGTGGTGAGTGGGGTTGTGAGTGGTGGTGGTGAGTGGTGGTGAGTGTGGTGGCGAGTGGTGGTGAGTGGTGGTGGTGGTGTGTGGTGGTGTGTGGTGGTGTGTGGTGGTGAGTGGTGGTGGTGTGTGGTGGTGAGTGGTGGTGAGTGTGGTGGTGGTGATGAGTGGTGGTGGTGAGTGGTGGTGGTGAGTGGTGGTGAGTGGCGGTGAGTGTGGTGGTGGTGTGTGGTGGTGTGTGGTGGTTTGTGGTGGTGAGTGGTGGTGAGTGGTGGTGGTGGGTGTGGTGGTGGTTGTGTGTGGTGGTGAGTGTGGTGAGTGGTGGTGAGTGGTGGTGAGTGGTGGTGGTGAGTGGTGGTGGTGGGTGGTGAGTGTGGTGGTGGTTGTGTGTGGTGGTGAGTGTGGTGAGTGGTGGTGAGTGGTGGTGAGTGGTGGTGGTGAGTGGTGGTGAGTGGTGGTGAGTGTGGTGAGTGGTGGTGAGTGGTGGTGAGTGTGGTGGTGGTGGTGGTGTGTGGTGGTGAGTGTGGTGGTGGTGTGTGGTGGTGAGTGGTGGTGGTGAGTGGTGGTGAGTGTGGTGGTGGTGAGTGGTGGTGGCGAGTGGTGGTGGTGGTGAGTGTGGTGGTGGTGGTGAGTGTGGTGGTGAGTGGTGGTGAGTGGTGGTGGTGTGTGGTGGTGAGTGGTGGTGAGTGTGGTGGTGGTGAGTGGTGGTGTGTGGTGGTGGTGTGTGGTGGTGTGTGGTGGTGAGTGTGGTGGTGAGTGGTGGTGAGTGGTGGTGAGTGGTCGTGGTGAGTGGTGGTGAGTGGTCGTGGTGGTGGTGATGGTGGTGTGTGGTGGTGTGTGGTGGTGAGTGGTGGTGGTGGTGGTGAGTGGTGGTGGTGAGTGGTGAGTGGTGGTGAGTGGTGGTGAGTGCTGGTGAGTGGTGGTGGTGAGTGGTGGTGAGTGGTGGTGGTGAGTGGTGGTGGTGAGCGGTGTCAGTGTGGTGGTGATTGGTGGTGGTGAGTGTGGTGGTGAGTGGTGGTGATTGGTGGTGAGTGGTGGTGGTGAGTGGTGGTGAGTGGTGGTGGTGAGTGGTGGTGGTGAGTGGTGGTGAGTGGTGGTGAGTGGTGGTGAGTGGTGGTGGTGAGTGGTGGTGAGTGGTGGTGGTGAGTGGTGGTGGTGAGTGGTGGTGAGTGGTGGTGGTGAGTGGTGGTGGTGAGTGGTGGTGAGTGGTGGTGGTGAGTGGTGGTGGTGAGTGGTGGTGAGTGTGGTGGTGGTGAGTGGTGGTGGTGTGTGGTGGTGAGTGGTGGTGGTGAGTGGTGATGAGTGGTGGTGAGTGGTGGTGAGTGGTGGTGGTGGTGCTCACCTTGTCGGTGAGGATGTGAGCTGAGACGATCTCCACCACCTCCTCATATGCGCCAGGGAGGTAAGCGCCGAGCTTCCTCCATAACCACTCCTCACCTGGTGAGCGAGCCTCACCTCGTCACCCACTCACTCACCCACTCAGCCACTCACCCACTCACTCACCCACTCACTCACTCACTTAACCACTCACCCACCCACTCACTCACTCACTCACCCACTCACTCACTCACTCACCCACTCACTCACTCACCCATTCACCCACTCACTCACCCATTCACCCACTCACTCACCTACTCACTCACCCACCCACTCACTCACTCACCCACCCACCCACTTACTCACCCACTCCCCCACCCACTAACTCACTCACCCACTCACCCACTCACCCACCCACTCACTCATCCACTCACTCACTCACCCACTCACCCATTCACTCACTCACTCACTCACCCACCCACTCACTCAATCACCCACCCACTCACTCACTCACCCACCCATTCACCCACCCACTCACCCACCCACTCACTCACTCACCCACTCACTCACCCACTCACTCACCCACTCACTCAGTCACCCACTCACTCACTCACCCACTCACTCTCTCACCCACAATCTCACCCCACCCGTTCACCCGTATACACAACGACAAAGCTCCCCCAGGTAGTCTGTAGCAGGCTGTAGGGGCAAGTGCTGTTAGTAGCAGCAGCGCCTATAGACACAAAGCTCCCCCAGGTAGCCTGTAGCAGGCTGTAGGGGCAAGTGCTGTGTTAGTAGCAGTAGCAGCAGCGTCTATGAAGGCTACCGGCACTGTGGCTACACACACAGAGGGGGTGGGTGGTCAGGACCACCACGCCCGGCCGCCTTTGTCTCTCCCCCAGTGCTAGCGATGTTCCCTGCACTACTACACCACCAGTACACCACTACTACTACACCACCACTACTACACCACTACTACTACACCACCACTACTACACCACCACTACTACACCACCACTACTACACCACCACTACTACACCACCACTACTACACCACCACCACTACTACACCACTACTACACCACCACCACTACTACACCACCACCACTACTACACCACCACTACTACTACACCACCACTACTACACCACCACTACTACACCACTACTACACCACCACTACTACTACACCACCACTACTACACCACCACCACTACTACACCACCACTACTACTACACCACCACTACTACACCACCACCACCACTACTACACCACTACACCACCACTACTACACCACCACTACTACACCACCACTACTACACCACCGCTACACCACCACTACACCAGCACTACTACACCACCACTACTACACCACCACTACTACACCACCGCTACACCAGCTACTGCTCGTTTGAGGCTGAGTCGACCTAGGGGAGGCCCAGGACCGGTTCAGAGAATCGTCACCGCTGGTGTTGGCCGTGAGCGGGAATCGCCGGGTTCTTAGTGCAGTGTAGCGCTACCCGCTACACTACACACACACACTCACACATACTGACACACACACACACAGACAAACACACACACTGACACACACACACACTGACACACAGACATACACACAGACACACACACACAGACACACACACTGACACACACACACACACAGACAGACACACACTGACACATACACAGACACACACACTGACACACACAGACACACACACACTGACACACACACACACACTGACACACACACAGACACACAGACACTGACACAGTGACACACACGCACACAGACACTGACACTGACACTCACACAGACACACACACACAGACACACACACACAGACACACACACACACAGTGACACACACACACAGACACACACTGACACACACACACAGACACTGACACACACACACAGACACACACACACACTGACACAGTGACACACACACACACACACTGACACACACACTGACACACACACTGACACACACAATGACACACACAATGACACACACACACTGACACACACACTGACACACACACACTGACACAGTGACACACACACACTGACACACACACACACACTGACACAGTGACACATACACACACACAGTGACACACACACTGACACACACAGACACTGACACAGTGACACACACACACACACACTGACACACACACACACACTGACACACACAGACACACAAACTGACACACACACTGACACACACACTGACACACACACTGACACACACACACACTGACACAGTGACACACACACTGACACACACAGTGACACACACAGACACACACTGACACACACACACATTGACACACACACAAACACACACACATACACACACACTCAGACACACACACACACAGACACACACACACAGACACAGAGACACACACACTGACACACACACACACTGACACACACACACACTGACACAGTGACACACACACAGTGACACACACTGACACACACAGACACACACTGACACACACAAACACACACACACTGACACAGTGACACACACACACACACAGAGACACACTGACACACACACACAGACACACACACACACAGCCACACACACACAGACACACACACACACAGCCACACACACACAGACACACACTGACACACACACACTGACACACACACACACACTGACACACACACACACACTGACACACACACACAAACACACACAGACACACACACACACACTGACACACACAGTCACACACACACAGAAACACACACACACTGACACACACAGTCACACACACACACACAGACACACACACAAACACACACACACACTGACACACACACACTGACACACACACTGACACACACAGTGACACACACACAGACACACACACACAGACACTGACACACACACACACAGACACACACACACACAGTGACACACACACAGTCACACAGTCACACACAGTGACACACACACACACACTGACACACACACACAGACACACACACACACACACTGACACAGTCACTGACACAGTCACACACACACAGTCACACACAGTGACACACACACTGACACACACACTGACACACACACACTGACACAGAGACACACACAGACACACACTGACACACACACACACTGACACACACACTGACACACACACACTGACACAGAGACACACACAGACACACTGACACACACACACACTGACACACACACTGACACTCACACACAGACACACACAGACACACACTGACACACACACAAACACACACAGACACACACTGATACACACAGTGACACACACACACACACAGACACACAGAGACACACACAGACACAATCACACAGTCACACACACACAGTGACACACACACACACTGACACACACACAGACACACACACAGTCACACACACACAGACACACAAACACTGACACACACACACACACTGACACACACACAGACACACACACTGACACACACAGACACACACACACACACTGACAAAGTGACACACACAGACACAATCACACAGTCACACACACACTGACACACAGACACACACTGACACACAGACACTGACACACACACAGAGACACACACAGACACAATCACACAGTCACACACACACAGTCACACACACAGTGACACACACACACACTGACACAGACACACTGACACAGTCACTGACACAGTCACACACACACAGACACAATCACACAGTCACACACACACTGACACACACAGACACACACAGACACACAGTCACACACACACAGACACACACTGACACACACACAGTGACACACACACACACAGTCACACACACACACACAGACACACACTGACACACACACACAGTGACACACACACACACAGTCACACACACACAGTCACACACACAGTGACACACTGACACAGTCACACACACACAGTGACACACACTGTCACACACACACAGACACACACACACACTGACACACACAGTCACACACACACACACAGACACACACACAAACACACACAGACACACACACACACACACTGACACACACAGTCACACACACACAGACACACACACACACACTGACACAGTGACACAGTCACACACACACAGACACACACACACACACAGTGACACACACACACTGACACACACACACAGACACACACACACACACACTGACACAGTCACTGACACAGTCACACACACACAGTCACACACAGTGACACACACACTGACACACACACTGACACACACACACTGACACAGAGACACACACAGACACACACTGACACACACACACACACACACACTGACACACACACTGACACACACACACTGACACAGAGACACACACAGACACACTGACACACACACACACTGACACACACACTGACACTCACACACAGACACACACAGACACACACTGACACACACACAAACACACACAGACACACACTGATACACACAGTGACACACACACACACACAGACACACAGAGACACACACAGTCACACACACAGTCACACACACACAGTGACACACACACACACTGACACACACACAGACACACACTGACACACACACACACACACTGACACAGTCACACACACACTGACACACACAGACACACACACAGACACACACACACACACTGACACAGTGACACACACTGACACAGTGACACACACTGACACAGTGACACACACAGTGACACACACACAGACACACACAGTCACACACTGACACACACAGTGACACACACAGTGACACACACACAAACACAGACACACACAGTGACACACACACAGTCACACACACTGACACACACAGTGACACACACACACTGACACAGTGACACACACACACAGTCACACACACACACAGTGACACACACAGTGACACACACACACAGACACACACACACTGACACACACACACACACAGACACACACACAGTCACACACACACACTGACACACACACACTGACACAGAGACACACACAGACACACACTGACACACACACACACACACTGACACACACACTGACACACACACACTGACACAGAGACACACACAGACACACTGACACACACACACACTGACACACACACTGACACTCACACACAGACACACACAGACACACACTGACACACACACAAACACACACAGACACACACTGATACACACAGTGACACACACACACACACAGACACACAGAGACACACACAGTCACACACACAGTCACACACACACAGTGACACACACACACACTGACACACACACAGACACACACTGACACACACACACACACACTGACACAGTCACACACACACTGACACACACAGACACACACACAGACACACACACACACACTGACACAGTGACACACACTGACACAGTGACACACACTGACACAGTGACACACACAGTGACACACACACAGACACACACAGTCACACACTGACACACACAGTGACACACACAGTGACACACACACAAACACAGACACACACAGTGACACACACACAGTCACACACACTGACACACACAGTGACACACACACACACTGACACAGTGACACACACACACAGTCACACACACACACAGTGACACACACAGTGACACACACACACAGACACACACACACTGACACACACACACACACAGACACACACACAGTCACACACACACACTGACACACACACACTGACACAGAGACACACACAGACACACACTGACACACACACACACACACTGACACACACACTGACACACACACACTGACACAGAGACACACACAGACACACTGACACACACACACACTGACACACACACTGACACTCACACACAGACACACACAGACACACACTGACACACACACAAACACACACAGACACACACTGATACACACAGTGACACACACACACACACAGACACACAGAGACACACACAGTCACACACACAGTCACACACACACAGTGACACACACACACACTGACACACACACAGACACACACTGACACACACACACACACACTGACACAGTCACACACACACTGACACACACAGACACACACACAGACACACACACACACACTGACACAGTGACACACACTGACACAGTGACACACACTGACACAGTGACACACACAGTGACACACACACAGACACACACAGTCACACACTGACACACACAGTGACACACACAGTGACACACACACAAACACAGACACACACAGTGACACACACACAGTCACACACACTGACACACACAGTGACACACACACACACTGACACAGTGACACACACACACAGTCACACACACACACAGTGACACACACAGTGACACACACACACAGACACACACACACTGACACACACACACACACAGACACACACACAGTCACACACACACACTGACACACACACACACACACTGACACAGTGACACACACACAGTGACACACACACACAGTGACACACAGATACACACAGTGACACACACACACACAGTCACACACACACACAGTGACACAGTGACACACACACACACACAGTGACACACACTGACACAGTGACACAGTGACACACACTGACACAGTGACACACACACAGTGACACACACACACACAGTGACACACACACACAGTGACACACACTGACACACACAGTGACACACGTGTTGCAGGAGTCTGCGTGTGGGCTCACCCGTCACTCGTGTGTTGCTGGCACGGTCCACGAGGTCGCGACGAGCTCGCAGCTTCACGGCGTGGTTGGGCAACACGATGGTGGCACGCAGAGACTCCACCACCTCCACCTCCTTGTGCGGGATGTACGTGGCTGGCGGGGCAGCGGTGGTTAGCACACACACACAGACACACACACAGACACAGAGACTCACTCACACACTCACACACTCACACTCACACAGAGACTCCACCACCTCCACCTCCTTGTGCGGGATGTACGTGGCTGGCAGGGACAGCGGTGGTGGTGCAGTGGTTAGCACTCACACACAGACACACACACAGAGACTCATACAGAGACTCAGACACTCACACAGACACTCACACACTCACAGAGACTCCACCACCTCCACCTCCTTGTGCGGGATGTACGTGGCTGGCAGATGAGCGGTGGTGGTGCAGTGGTTAGCACTCACACAGACACTCATACAGACACTCACACAGAGACTCACACAGACACACACACAGAGACTCACACACACTCACACAGACACAGAGACTCCACCACCTCCACCTCCTTGTGCGGGATGTACGTGCCTGGCGGGGGAGCGGTGGTGCAGTGGTTAGCACTCACACAGGGAGACACAGGGAGACACAGGGAGACAGAGAGAGACACAGGGAGACAGAGAGAGACACAGGGAGACACAGGGGGAGACACAGGGAGACACAGGGAGACAGAGAGAGACACAGGGAGACAGAGAGAGACACAGGGAGACAGAGAGAGACACAGGGAGACACAGGGGGAGACACAGGGAGACACAGGGAGACAGAGAGAGACACAGGGAGACACAGGGAGACACAGGGAGACAGAGAGAGACACAGGGAGACAGAGAGAGACACAGGGAGACACAGGGGGAGACACAGGGAGACACAGGGAGACAGAGAGAGACACAGGGAGACAGAGAGAGACACAGGGAGACACAGGGGGAGACACAGGGAGACACAGGGAGACAGAGAGAGACACAGGGAGACACAGGGAGACACAGGGAGACAGAGAGAGACACAGGGAGACAGAGAGAGACACAGGGAGACACAGGGGGAGACACAGGGAGACACAGGGAGACAGAGAGAGACACAGGGAGACAGAGAGAGACACAGGGAGACAGAGAGAGACACAGGGAGACACAGGGGGAGACACAGGGAGACACAAGGAGACAGAGAGAGACACAGGGAGACAGAGAGAGACACAGGGAGACAGAGAGAGACACAGGGAGACACAGGGAGACAGAGAGAGACACAGGGAGACAGAGAGACACAGGGAGACACAGGGAGACACAGGGAGACAGAGAGAGACACAGGGAGACAGAGACACAGGGAGACACAGGGAGACAGAGAGAGACACAGGGAGACACAGGGAGACACAGGGAGACAGAGAGAGACACAGGGAGACAGAGACACAGGGAGACACAGGGAGACAGAGAGAGACACAGGGAGACAGAGACACAGGGAGACACAGGGAGACACAGGGAGACACAGGGAGACAGAGAGAGACACAGGGAGACACAGGGGGACACAGGGAGACACAGGGAGACACAGGGAGACAGTGGGTCTCACCAGGACCCTGGATGAGAGAGAGAGACACAGGGAGACACAGGGAGACACAGGGAGACAGGGGTCTCACCAGGACCCTGGAAGAGAGAGACACAGGGGGACACAGGGAGACACAGGGGGACACAGGGAGACACAGGGAGACACAAGGAGACAGAGAGAGACACAGGGAGACAGGGAGACACAGGGAGACACAGGGAGACACAGAGAGACACAGGGAGACAGAGAGAGACACAGGTTGACACAGGGAGACACAAGGGGACACAGGGAGACAGAGAGAGACACAGGGAGACAGGGAGACACAGGGAGACACAGGGAGACAGAGAGAGACACAGGGTGACACAGGGAGACACAGGGAGACACAGGGAGACAGGGAGACACAGGGGGAGACACAGGGAGACACAGGGAGACAGAGAGAGAGACACAGGGAGACACAGGGAGACACAGAGAGAGAGACACAGGGGGACACAGGGAGACACAGGGTGAGAGACAGAGAGAGACACAGGGAGACACAGGGAGACACAGGGTGAGAGACAGAGAGAGACACAGGGAGACACAGGGGGATACAGGGAGACACAGGGAGACACAGGGAGACAGAGAGAGACACAGGGAGACACAGGGGGAGACACAGGGAGACACAGGGAGACACAGGGAGACAGGGGGTCTCACCAGGACCCTGGAAAAGAGAGAGAGACACAGGGAGACACAGGGAGACACAGGGGGACACAGGGAGACACAGGGAGACACAGGGAGACAGAGAGAGACACAGGGAGACACAGGGAGACACAGGGAGACAGGGGTCTCACCAGGACCCTGGAAGAGAGAGAGAGACACAGGGGGAGACACAGGGAGACACAGGGAGACAGAGAGAGACACAGGGAGACAGAGAGAGACACAGGGAGACAGAGAGAGACACAGGGAGACACAGGGGGAGACACAGGGAGACACAAGGAGACAGAGAGAGACACAGGGAGACAGAGAGAGACACAGGGAGACAGAGAGAGACACAGGGAGACACAGGGAGACAGAGAGAGACACAGGGAGACAGAGAGACACAGGGAGACACAGGGAGACACAGGGAGACAGAGAGAGACACAGGGAGACAGAGACACAGGGAGACACAGGGAGACAGAGAGAGAGACACAGGGAGACACAGGGAGACACAGGGAGACAGAGAGAGACACAGGGAGACAGAGACACAGGGAGACACAGGGAGACAGAGAGAGACACAGGGAGACAGAGACACAGGGAGACACAGGGAGACACAGGGAGACACAGGGAGACAGAGAGAGACACAGGGAGACACAGGGGGACACAGGGAGACACAGGGAGACAGTGGGTCTCACCAGGACCCTGGATGAGAGAGAGAGACACAGGGAGACACAGGGAGACACAGGGAGACAGGGGTCTCACCAGGACCCTGGAAGAGAGAGACACAGGGGGACACAGGGAGACACAGGGGGACACAGGGAGACACAGGGAGACACAAGGAGACAGAGAGAGACACAGGGAGACAGGGAGACACAGGGAGACACAGGGAGACACAGAGAGACACAGGGAGACAGAGAGAGACACAGGTTGACACAGGGAGACACAAGGGGACACAGGGAGACAGAGAGAGACACAGGGAGACAGGGAGACACAGGGAGACACAGGGAGACAGAGAGAGACACAGGGTGACACAGGGAGACACAGGGAGACACAGGGAGACAGGGAGACACAGGGGGAGACACAGGGAGACACAGGGAGACAGAGAGAGAGACACAGGGAGACACAGGGAGACACAGAGAGAGAGACACAGGGGGACACAGGGAGACACAGGGTGAGAGACAGAGAGAGACACAGGGAGACACAGGGAGACACAGGGTGAGAGACAGAGAGAGACACAGGGAGACACAGGGGGATACAGGGAGACACAGGGAGACACAGGGAGACAGAGAGAGACACAGGGAGACACAGGGGGAGACACAGGGAGACACAGGGAGACACAGGGAGACAGGGGGTCTCACCAGGACCCTGGAAAAGAGAGAGAGACACAGGGAGACACAGGGAGACACAGGGAGACACAGGGGGACACAGGGAGACACAGGGAGACACAGGGAGACAGAGAGAGACACAGGGAGACACAGGGAGACACAGGGAGACAGGGGTCTCACCAGGACCCTGGAAGAGAGAGAGAGACACAGGGAGACACAGGGAGACACAGGGAGACACAGGGAGACAGGGGTCTCACAAGGACCCTGGAAAAGAGAGAGACACACAGGGAGACACAGGGAGACACAGGGAGACAGGGGTCTCACCAGGACCCTGGAAGAGAGAGAGACACACAGGGAGACACAGGGAGACACAGGGAGACAGGGGGTCTCACCAGGACCCTGGAAGAGAGAGAGAGACACAGGGAGACACAGGGAGACACAGGGAGACAGGGGTCTCACCAGGACCCTGGAAGAGAGAGAGACACACAGGGAGACACAGGGAGACACAGGGAGACACAGGGAGACAGGGGTCTCACCAGGACCCTGGAAGAGAGAGAGAGACACAGGGAGACACAGGGGGAGACACAGGGAGACACAGGGAGACAGGGGTCTCACCAGGACCCTGGAAGAGAGAGAGACACACAGGGAGACACAGGGAGACACAGGGAGACACAGGGAGACAGGGGGTCTCACCAGGACCCTGGAAGAGAGAGAGACACAGGGAGACACAGGGAGACACAGGGAGACAGGGGGTCTCACCAGGACCCTGGAAGAGAGAGAGAGACACAGGGAGACACAGGGAGACACAGGGAGACACAGGGAGACAGAGAGAGACACAGGGAGACACAGGGAGACAGGGAGACACAGGGAGACACAGGGAGACACAAAGAGACACAGGGAGACACAAAGAGACACAGGGAGACACAGGGAGACACAGGGAGACACAGGGACACAGGGAGAGACACAGGGAGACACAGGGAGACACAGGGAGACACAGGGAGACACAGGGACACAGGGAGACAGGGGGAGACACAGGGAGACAGAGAGAGACACAGGGAGACACAGGGAGACACAGGGAGACACAGGGAGACAGGGGTCTCACCAGGACCCTGGAAGAGAGAGAGAGACACAGGGAGACAGAGAGAGACACAGGGAGACAGGGGGAGACACAGGGAGACACAGGGAGACACAGGGAGACACAGGGAGACACAGGGAGACAGGGGTCTCACCAGGACCCTGGAAGAGAGAGAGACACACAGGGAGACAGAGAGAGACACAGGGGGACACAGCGAGACACAGGGAGACACAGGAAGACACAGGGAGACAGGGGTCTCACCAGGACCCTGGAAGAGAGAGAGAGACACAGGGAGACACAGGGAGACACAGGGAGACACAGGGAGACAGAGAGAGACACAGGGAGACACAGGGAGACAGGGAGACACAGGGAGACACAGGGAGACACAAAGAGACACAGGGAGACACAAAGAGACACAGGGAGACACAGGGAGACACAGGGAAACACAGGGACACAGGGAGAGACACAGGGAGACACAGGGAGACACAGGGAGACACAGGGAGACACAGGGAGACAGGGGGAGACACAGGGAGACAGAGAGAGACACAGGGAGACACAGGGAGACACAGGGAGACACAGGGAGACAGGGGTCTCACCAGGACCCTGGAAGAGAGAGAGAGACACAGGGAGACAGAGAGAGACACAGGGAGACACAGGGAGACACAGGGAGACACAGGGAGACAGGGTCTCACCAGGACCCTGGAAGAGAGAGAGAGACACACAGGGAGACACAGGGAGACAGGGGTCTCACCAGGACCCTGGAAGAGAGAGAGACACACAGGGAGACAGAGAGAGACACAGGGAGACACAGGGAGACACAGGGAGACACAGGGAGACACAGGGAGACACAGGGAGACAGGGTCTCACCAGGACCCTGGAAGAGAGAGAGAGACACACAGGGAGACACAGGGAGACACAGGGGGACACAGCGAGACACAGGGGGACACAGGGAGACACAGGAAGACACAGGGAGACAGGGGTCTCACCAGGACCCTGGAAGAGAGAGAGAGACACAGGGAGACACAGGGAGACACAGGGAGACACAGGGAGACAGGGGTCTCACCAGGACCCTGGAAGAGAGAGAGAGACACAGGGAGACACAGGGAGAGACACAGGGAGAGACACAGGGAGACACAGGGAGACACAGGGAGACACAGGGAGACACAGGGAGACAGGGGGTCTCACCAGGACCCTGGAAGAGAGAGAGAGACACAGGGAGACACAGGGAGACACGGGGGACACAGGGAGACACAGGGAGACACAGGGAGACAGGGAGACACAGGGAGACACAGGGAGACACAGGGAGACAGGGGGTCTCACCAGGACCCTGGAAGAGAGAGAGAGAGACACAGGGAGACACAGGGAGACACGGGGGACACAGGGAGACACAGGGAGACACAGGGGAACAGAGGGAGACACAGGGAGACACAGGGGGACACAGGGAGACACAGGGAGACAGGGGTCTCACCAGGACCCTGGAAGAGAGAGAGAGACACAGGGAGACACAGGGAGAGACACAGGGAGACACAGGGAGACACAGGGAGACACAGGGAGACACAGGGAGACAGGGGGTCTCACCAGGACCCTGGAAGAGAGAGAGAGACACAGGGAGACACAGGGAGACACGGGGGACACAGGGAGACACAGGGAGACAGGGAGACACAGGGAGACACAGGGAGACAGGGGGTCTCACCAGGACCCTGGAAGAGAGAGAGAGAGACACAGGGAGACACAGGGAGACACGGGGGACACAGGGAGACACAGGGAGACACAGGGGAACACAGGGAGACACAGGGAGACACAGGGGGACACAGGGAGACACAGGGAGACAGGGGTCTCACCAGGACCCTGAAAGAGAGAGAGAGACACAGGGAGACACAGGGAGAGACACAGGGAGACACAGGGAGACACAGGGAGACACAGGGAGACACAGGGAGACAAGGGGTCTCACCAGGACCCTGGAAGAGAGAGAGAGACACAGGGAGACACAGGGAGACACGGGGGACACAGGGAGACACAGGGAGACACAGGGAGACAGGGAGACACAGGGAGACACAGGGAGACACAGGGAGACAGGGGGTCTCACCAGGACCCTGGAAGAGAGAGAGAGAGACACAGGGAGACACAGGGAGACACGGGGGACACAGGGAGACACAGGGAGACACAGGGGAACACAGGGAGACACAGGGAGACACAGGGGGACACAGGGAGACACAGGGAGACAGGGGTCTCACCAGGACCCTGGAAGAGAGAGAGAGACACAGGGAGACACAGGGAGAGACACAGGGAGACACAGGGAGACACAGGGAGACACAGGGAGACACAGGGAGACAGGGGGTCTCACCAGGACCCTGGAAGAGAGAGAGAGACACAGGGAGACACAGGGAGACACGGGGGACACAGGGAGACACAGGGAGACACAGGGAGACAGGGAGACACAGGGAGACACAGGGAGACACAGGGAGACACAGGGAGACAGGGGGTCTCACCAGGACCCTGGAAGAGAGAGAGAGAGACACAGGGAGACACAGGGAGACACGGGGGACACAGGGAGACACAGGGAGACACAGGGGAACACAGGGAGACACAGAGAGACACAGGGAGACACAGGGAGACACAGGGAGACAGGGGTCTCACCAGGACCCTGGAAGAGAGAGAGAGAGACACAGGGAGACACAGGGAGACACGGGGGACACAGGGAGACACAGGGAGACACAGGGGAACACAGGGAGACACAGAGAGACACAGGGAGACACAGGGAGACACAGGGAGACAGGGGTCTCACCAGGACCCTGGAAGAGAGAGAGAGACACAGGGAGACACAGGGAGACACAGGGAGACAGGGGTCTCACCAGGACCCTGGAAGAGAGAGAGACACACAGGGAGACACAGGGAGAGACACAGGGAGACACAGGGAGACACAGGGAGACAGAGAGAGACACAGGGAGACACAGGGAGACACAGGGAGACAGGGGGTCTCACCAGGACCCTGGAAGAGCCACTCGTCCCCTGCAAGGCGCCGCTCGCCAGAGTCGTCCTCGTGGTCAATCAGTGCACGGAGACGCAGAGCAGAGTCCACCGGGACGACTCGGAGGGGAGACACCGCCTAGGGGGAGGGGGGAGACACTCACCAGCTCACTCACCACTCACCAGCTCACCTACTCACCTACTCACTCACCTACTCACTCACCAGCTCACTCACCTGCTCACTCACTCACCTACTCACTCACCAGCTCACCCACTCACTCACCTACTCACTCACTCACTCACCTACTCACCCACTCACTCACCTACTCACTCACCCACTCACTCACCCACTCACCTACTCACTCACCCACTCACTCACTCACCCAACTAGTCAGTCACCTACACACTCACCCACTCACCCACTCACTCACCCACTCACTCACCCACTCACTCACCTACTCACCCACCCACTCACTCACCCATTCACCCACTCACCTACTCACCCACCCACTCACTCACTAACCCACTCACTCACCCACTCACTCACCCACTCACCCACTCACTCACTCACACACTCACCCACTCACTCACCCACCTACTCACTCACTCACTTACTCACCCACTCACTCACCCACCCACTCACCTACTCACCCACCCACTCACTCACCCACTCACCCACTCACCCACCCACTCACTCACTCACTCACACACCCACCCACCCACTCACTCACCCACCCACTCACGCACCCACTCACTCACCTACTCACCCACTCACTCACTCACCCACTCACCCACTCACTCACCCACTCACCCACTCACCACCCAATCACTCACTCACCACCCACTCACTCATTCACCCACCCACTCACTCACTCACACACCCACCCACCCACTCACTCACCCACCCACTCACCCACCCACACACTCACCCACTCACACACTCACTCACCCACACACTCACCCATCCACCCACACACTCACCCATCCACCCACCCACCCACTCACCAACCCACCCACTCACTTACTCACTCACCCACCCACCCACTCACCCACGCACTCACCCACTCAATCACCCACCCACTCACTCACCCACCCACCCACTCACCCACTCACCCACCCACACACTCACTCAACTACCCACTCACTCACCCACCCACCCACCCACTCACTCACTCACTCACCCACCCACTCACTCACTCACCCACTCAATCACTCACCCACCCACTCACCCACTCACTCACTCACCCACTCACCCACCCACTCACCCACCCACTCACTCACTCACTCACCCACTCACCCACTCACCCACTCACTCACCCACTCACCCACCCACTCACTCACTCAGTCACCCACTCACCCACTCACTCCCACTCACTCACCCACTCACTCACTCACTCACCCACTCACTCACTCACTCACCCACCCACCTACTCACTCACTCACCCACTCACCTACTCACTCACTCACCCACTCACTCACCCACTCACTCACCCACTCACTCACTCACACTTACTCACCCACTCACTCACTCACCCACTCACTCACTCACTCACCCACCCACCCACCCACCTACTCACTCACTCACCCACTCACCTACTCACTCACTCACCCACTCACTCACCCACCCACTCACTCACTCACCCACTCACTCACTCACCCACTCACCCACTCACCTACTCACTCACTCACCCACTCACTCACCCACTCACTCACTCACCCACTCACTCACCCACTCACTCACCCACTCACTCACCCACCCACTCACCCACCCACTCACTCACTCAACCACTCACTCACTCACCCACCCACCCACTAACCCACCCACTCACCCACCCACCCACCAACCCCCCCACCAACCCCCCCACCCACCCACCAGCTGTAACTCCTCCCCCGGGTACAGCGGGAAGGGCTCCTGGCACAGACGAATCTCACTCACACCCACCCACCCACTAACCCACCCACCCACTAACCCACTCACCCACTCACTCACTCACCCACCCACTCACTCACCCACTCACTCACTCACTCACCCACTCACCCACTCACTCACCCACTCACTCACACTCACACTCACCCACCCACTAACCCACCCACTCACCCACCCACCCACCAACCCCCCCACCAACCCCCCCACCCACCCACCAGCTGTAACTCCTCCCCCGGGTACAGCGGGAAGGGCTCCTGGCACAGACGAATCTCACTCACACCCACCCACCCACTAACCCACCCACCCACTAACCCACTCACCCACTCACTCACTCACCCACCCACTCACTCACCCACTCACTCACTCACTCACCCACCCACTCACTCACACTCACACTCACCCACCCACTAACCCACCTACCCACCCACCCACCCACCAACCCCCCCACCAACCCCCCCACCCACCCACCAGCTGTAACTCCTCCCCCGGGTACAGCGGGAAGGGCTCCTGGCACAGACGAATCTCACTCACACCCACCCACCCACTAACCCACCCACCCACTAACCCACTCACCCACTCACTCACTCACCCACTCACTCACTCACTCACCCACTCACCCACTCACTCACCCACTCACTCACTCACCCACTCACTCACACTCACACTCACCCACCCACTAACCCACCTACCCACCCACCCACCCACCAACCCACCCACCAACCCCCCCCACCCACCCACCAGCTGTAACTCCTCCCCCGGGTACAGCGGGAAGGGCTCCTGGCACAGACGAATCTCACGGTCAGCGTGCCTCAGCTTGGCCTGCCCGCTGGCATCCAGCACGGGGTTGGAGTCACGGT
Source organism: Petromyzon marinus (assembly GCF_048934315.1). Classification (NCBI taxonomy): domain Eukaryota; kingdom Metazoa; phylum Chordata; class Hyperoartia; order Petromyzontiformes; family Petromyzontidae; genus Petromyzon; species Petromyzon marinus. The sequence continues at coordinate 1,472,001 of NC_133749.1, read as the reverse complement.
CCCTCGCCACGGGGTTCTCCACCACGCAGTAGTGGCGGGGTGGGACCCTGACCATGCGGGCCGGGGGGAACAGCACCCTGGGGGAGATAGGGGGGAGATAGGGGGGGAGATAGGGTGAGAGATATTGAGTGAGAAAGAGAGAGATGGGTGAGTGTGGTTGTGTGGTAGTGGTGGGGTCAAACCCTCACCATGAGGGCCCGGGGGAACAGCACCCTGGGGGAGATGGGGGGAGATAGGGGGGGGAGATGGGGGGAGATAGGGGGAGAGATAGGGGGAGATAGGGGGAGAGATATTGAGTGAGAAAGAGAGAGATGGGTGAGTGTGGTTGTGTGGTAGTGGTGGGGTCAAACCCTCACCATGAGGGCCCGGGGGAACAGCACCCTGGGGGAGATGGGGGGAGATAGGGGGGGGAGATGGGGGGAGATAGGGGGAGAGATAGGGGGAGATAGGGGGAGAGATATTGAGTGAGAAAGAGAGAGATGGGTGAGTGTGGTTGTGTGGTAGTGGTGGGGTCAAACCCTCACCATGAGGGCCGGAGCGAACAGCACCCTGGGGGAGATAGGGGGGAGATAGGGGGGAGATAGGGGAGAGATATTGAGTGAGAGAGAGAGATGGGTGAGTGTGGTTGTGTGGTAGTGGTGGGGTCAAACCCTCACCATGCGGGCCCGGGGGAACAGCACCCTGGGGGAGATAGGGGGGAGATAGGGGGGGGAGATGGGGGGAGATAGGGGGAGAGATAGGGGGAGATAGGGGGAGAGATATTGAGTGAGAAAGAGAGAGATGGGTGAGTGTGGTTGTGTGGTAGTGGCGGGGTAGGACCCTCACCATGAGGGCCGGAGCGAACAGCACCCTGGGGGAGATAGGGGGGAGATGGGGGGGAGATAGGGGGAGATAGGGGGAGATGGGGGGAGAGATAGGGTGAGAGATATTGAGTGAGAGATGGGTGAGTGTGGTTGTGTGGTAGTGGTGGGGTAGGACCCTGACCATGCAGGCCGAAGCGAACAGCACCCTGGGGGAGATAGGGGGGAGATATGGGGGGAGATAGGGGGGAGATGGGGGGGAGATAGGGGGAGAGATATTGAGTGAGAGATGGGTGAGTGTGGTTGCGTGGTAGTGGCGGGGTAGGACCCTCACCATGAGGGCCGGAGCGAACAGCACCCTGGGGGAGATAGGGGGGAGATGGGGGGGAGATAGGGGGAGATGGGGGGGAGATGGGGGGGAGATGGGGGGGAGATAGGGGGAGAGATATTGAGAGAGAGTGAGAGATGGGTGAGTGTGATTGTGTGGTAGTGGTGGGGTCAAACCCTCACCATGCGGGCTGGAGCGAACAGCACCCTGGGGGAGATAGGGGGGGGAGATAGGGGGGAGATGGGGGGGGAGATGGGGGGGATAGGGGGGGGGATAGGGGAGAGATAGGGGGGAGATGTGGGGGAGATAGGGGGAGATGGGGGGAGATAGGGGGAGATGGGAGAGATGGGGGGGAGATAGGGGGAGATAGGGGGAGATGGGGGGGGAGATAGGGAGTAGATAGGGGGGGAGATGGGGGGAGATGGGGGTAGATGGGGGGAGATGGGGGGTAGATGGGGGGAGATGGGGGTAGATGGGGGGAGATGGGGGGAGATGGGGGGAGATAGGGGGAGATAGGGGGGAGATAGGGGGGAGATGGGGAGAGATGGGGAGAGATGGGGCGAGATAGGGGGGGAGATGGGGGGGAGATGGGGGGGAGATGGGGGGGAGATAGGGGGGAGATGGGGTGAGAGATATTGAGTGAGAGTGAGAGATGGGTGAGTGTGATTGTGTGGTAGTGGTGGGGTCAGACCCTCACCATGAGGGCCGGAGCGAACAGCACCCTGGGGGAGATAGGGGGGAGATGGGGGGGAGATAGGGGGAGATAGGGGGGGAGATAGGGGGGAGATAGGGGGAGATAGGGGGAGATGGGGGAGATGTGGGGAGATGGGGGAGATGTGGGGAGATAGGGGGAGATGTGGGGAGATAGGGGGAGATAGGGGAGATAGAAGGGAGATGTGGGAGATAGGGGGAGATAGGGGGAGATAGGGGGGAGATAGGGGGAGAGATGGGGGGGAGATGGGGGGGAGATAGGGGGCTAAAGTGGCCCCTCGGGATAGAGTCATCTTGTTGGGTGACTTCAATGCCCATGTTGGTCATGATGCTGGCACCCTGGTCTGGAGTGATTGGAGGGCATGGGCCAGATCAGCTCAATAACAACGGTAGGAGGCTGCTAGACTATTGTGCAGCCCATGGGCTTGTAATTACCAACACGCTGTTCCGGCATCGGCGCATCCACACAACATCATGGATGCATGCCGGGTCCAAGCAAGAACATCTGCTGGACTACGTAGTGACGGACCAGTGGATGCGGGCCCATGTCCTTGACACCAGGACCTACCGTGGAGCTGATCTGCCCTCTGACCATCGACTAGTCATCTGTAAGATGCGCCTGCCATTCTTCCACTCCGGTGGTGGGTGTACACCCAGGACCCCATTCAAACCCACAGTGGCCTGGTCTCAGCTAGCTGATGATAGTTACAGCGAGAATTTCATCATCGCTTGCGGCTGGGGTTGGCATCGTCCCCCACTCCTCCAGATTTCGAGGGAAAATGGGCGAGGTTTAGGACTGTGACTCATGCAGCTGCAATGGCTGCTTTTGTAATGCAGTCCAGACCTCCCCAGAGACCCTGGCTGACAGAAGAAGTGTTCAAGCTGGCTGAGAAAAAGCGACAGGCCCACTCTCATCGGCTACAGCATCCCAAATCGGAGAATGAGGAGGCTTACCGCAGCCTTCGCTCGGAGGTTCGGAGAGCCGTGAGGCGCTGCAAGGATGGGTGGTGGTCGCAGGTTGCTGAGGAGATGGAGTTTGCCTCAATGGCCCGTGATCACAAATCTCTATTTAACTCCATCAAAAAAGTAACCTGCAGCGCCACACCCATTACCATCATTAGGGGAAAAAACGGTGATTCAATCTCCAACCCCCAGGAACAGGTTTGCAGATTTGCTGAGCATTTCTGTGAAGTCCTGGGGGAAGGGAAATCCCTCCACATGGAAAACATCGTGGGACAAAGTGGGGATGACCCTGCTGAGGCTGCGGTGCCTGAAATATTGGAAGAAGAAGTCACCCCCTGTGAGTGGCTGGCTGAGGTGCCATCTGTTGAGGAAGTACTGAAAGCGATCCAGAGTCTGAGACCAGGAAAGGCACCAGGCAGAGATGATCTCCCAAGCGAAATGCTGAGGGAGGGTGGCGTTTGTGCACAGACTGCCCTACGTGACATCATAACAACAGTCTGGACCACTGGACGGGTTCTGCAGGATTGGAAGGATGCCCTGGTGGTCCCCCTCTTTAAGAAGGGGGACCGCACAGACTGTAACAACTACAGGGGCATCTCACTCCTCAGTGTGCCGGGAAAGGCCTTGGCAAGGATCATTTAACATCGCCTCGCCAGGCACGCTGAGGAGAGGCTTGCGGAGCCCCAATGCGCTTTCAGGAAAGGGCGGTCCTGCACAGTTGCCATATTTTCTGTCTGTTTGCTACAGCAGAGGTGTAGGGAATTCCAACAAGACCTACATCTCTGCTTTATTGACCTAGTCAAGGCCTATGATACCATCAGTAGGCCTGGGCTCTGGGTTGTTCTTCGTGCTTTTGGAGTCCCTGACCCTCTGTTCACGATCATTAAGTGGTGGTGAGCGGGCCCGGGTAAAACTACGTGGCCGGGAGTCGGAGCCGTTCCCTGTTAACCTTGGGGTGTGACAGGGATGTCCTCTGGCTCCCACATTATTTAACATCTATTTTGACCACGTAGTTCGTGAAGCCTTCAGTAGCTGTACCGGAGGAATTTCAATCTGGTACAGATACAATGGGAGGCTGATCGATGCCCGGGTGGGGTCAAGGGATGGCTCCCTATTGCTCAACCACGTTATGTATGCCGATGACCTGGTAATTGCGGCTCACTCAGAGGAGGAGTTTGAGGCGCTGCTGCTGAAACTGGAGTGTACCACTAAGAGGTGGGGCCTTACCATCAGCCCCACCAAAACTAAGCACCTGCCTGGGTATTTTGTACCATCGGACACTCCACCCCCGCAACTCCCAATCGGTGATGGGGCAGTTGTGGAGAGAGTGGAGAGTTTCCCATACCTAGGCAGTGTGCTCATGACCGGCTACAGTTTAACAGCAGAGCTCTCACTCCGAATCAGTCGAGCGGCAATATATTTTCATCGGTTGCGTAACGCTGTGTGGAAGCTACCTGGTCTGTCGCTCCGCACGAAGCTTCAGGTCTTCTCGGCCACGGTCATTCCCTCCCGTCTCTACGCTTGCGAAACGTGGACCCCCCTAATGGAACATCTTCGCCGGTTAGAAACATTTAGGCTGGCCTGCCTACGATCCATCCTGGGTTTAACCTGCAGGCTGGATTGTGTGAGGAGCTCACAAATCCTCGAAAGATCTGGGCAAAGGTCCCATCGGTGAGCTCCTCCGGCGGGCAAGGCTGCGATGGCTGGGCCACGTAGCCCGCGTGCCCAGCCACCGCGTGCCGAAACAGCTTTTGTTCGGCCGGATCGAGGGGGCTAAAACGGGCGCGGCACGGGCTAGAGAAGAGACGGAGTGACGTGGTACGGGAGGACGTGGAGCCGAGCGGGCTTGCCGATGACCGGTACCAGCGGCGTCAAGATCGGCCTCCGTGGAGGAGGAGGCTCGTGAAACGACGCTGCTACTGGGCAGTTGGAGGCAGTCGCCCTCCAACAACAAACGGAGCGGGGGCGGAGGAGCGACGCTCACAACAACGCCGGGTGGCGTGGACCCGCGGAACCTGCCGGGCACGCGCCCTTTGACCTCCTCTCCTGCTGCCCAGCGGGGGGGGGCCGTCGCGGTGAATGGGCGACCGGTCACCTCTCATTGTCGGGGCGAATGTACGTGCGAGGCCCCAGCTCCAGGCGCGTGATGTTGGAGCTGAGGTCGAGGACGTGAGTGTAGTGATGTGGCGGGATCCGCACGATCGCCTCCTCCGCCATGGCCCTGACGATGACGCTTGCTGACCAGGACGTCGGCTCCTGAACACGCCGACGGCGATGACGACGATGACGGCGACGGCAAGGTAAAGGTGCCCCGTGTAGCCTCTAGCAAGGGGGGGTGTAGAGGGGCAAGTGCTGTCAGTAGCAGCAGCAGCGCCTATAGACACAAAGACAAAGCTCCCCCGTGTAGCCTCTAGCAAGGATGCAGGGGCAAGTGCTGTCAGTAGCAGCAGCAGCGCCTATAGACACACAGACAAAGCTCCCCCAGGTAGCCTCTAGAAGGGTTGCAGGGGCAAGTGCTATCAGTAGCGAGTAGCGGCGCCTTATACACATCACACAGATAAAGGTGCCCCGTGTAGCCTCTAGCAGGGCTGCAGGGGCAAGTGCTGTCAGTAGCAGCAGCGCCCATAGACACAAAGACAAAGCTTCCCCAGGTAGCCTCTAGCAGGGGTGGAGGGGCAAGTGCTGTCAGCAGGGAGTAGCAGCAGCGCCCATAGACACAAAGACAAAGCTTCCCCAGGTAGCCTCTAGCAGGGGTGGAGGGGCAAGTGCTGTCAGCAGCGAGTAGCAGCAGCGCCTATACACATCACACAGATAAAGGTGCCCCGTGTAGCCTCTAGCAGGGCTGTAGGGGCAAGTGCTATCAGTAGCAGCAGACGCGCCCATATACACAAAGACAAAGCTCCCCCAGGTAGGCTCTAGCAGCGCAGTAGGGGCAAGTGCTGTCAGCAGCAGCATCTCCCATAGACACAAAGACAAAGCTCCCCCAGGTAGCCTCTAGCAAGGCTGTAGGGGCAAGTGCTGTCAGTAGCGAGTAGCAGCGCCTATACACATCACACAGGTAAAGGTGCCCCATGTAGCCTCTCACAGAGACCCACAGACTCACCACACACAGAGACCCATAGACTCACTCACATAGAGACCCACAGACTCACCACACACAGAGACCCACAGACTCACTCACACAGAGACCCATAGACTCACTCACACAGAGACCCATAGACTCACTCACACAGACACCCATAGACTCACTCACACAGAGACCCATAGACTCACTCACACAGACAGCCATAGACTCACTCACACAGAGACCCATAGACTCACCACACACAGAGACCCATAGACTCAGTAACACAGAGACCCACAGACTACCTCACACAGAGACTCACTCACACAGAGACCCACAGACTCACTCACACAGAGACCCATAGACTCACTAACACACAGAGACCCACAGACTCACCACACATAGAGACTCATAGACTCACTCACACAGAGACCCATAGACTCACCACACAGAGACCCATAGACTCACTCACACAGAGACCCATAGACTCACTCACACAGAGACCCATAGACTCACTCACACAGAGACCTACAGACTCACTACACACAGAGACCCATAGACTCACTCACATAGAGACCCATAGACTCACTCACATAGAGACCCACAGACTCACTCACACAGAGACCCACAGACTCACTCACATAGAGACCCATAGACTCACCACACAGAGACCCACAGACTCACTACACACAGAGACCCACAGACTCACTACACACAGAGACCCATAGACTCACTCACACAGAGACCCATAGACTCACCACACACAGAGACCCATAGACTCACTCACATAGAGACCCATAGACTCACTCACACAGAGACCCATAGACTCACTCACATAGAGACCCATAGACTCACTCACACAGAGACCCATAGACTCACTCACACAGAGACCCATAGACTCACTAACACAGAGACCCACAGACTACCTCACACAGAGACTCACCACACACAGAGACCCACAGACTCACTCACATAGAGACTCATAGACTCACTCACACAGAGACCCACAGACTCACTACATAGAGACCCACAGACTCACTCACACATAGAGACTCATAGAATCACTCACACAGAGACCCATAGACTCACCACACAGAGACCCACAGACTCACCACACACAGAGACCCATAGACTCACTCACACATAGAGACCCACAGACTCACTCACACAGAGACCCATAGACTCACTCACACAGAGACCCATAGACTCACCACACACAGAGACCCATAGACTCACCACACACAGAGACCCATAGACTCACTCACACAGAGACTCATAGACTAACTCACACAGAGACCCATAGACTCACTCACATAGAGACCCATAGACTCACTCACACACAGACCCATAGACTCACCACACACAGAGACCCATAGACTCACTCACACAGAGACCCATAGACTCACTCACACAGACCCATATACTCACTCACATAGAGAACCACAGACTCACTCACACATAGAGACCCATAGACTCACTCACATAGAGACCCACAGACTCACTCACACAGAGACCCATAGACTCACTAACACACAGAGACCCACAGACTCACCACACATAGAGACTCATAGACTCACTCACACAGAGACCCATAGACTCACCACACAGAGACCCATAGACTCACTCACACAGAGACCCATAGACTCACTCACACAGAGACCCATAGACTCACTCACACAGAGACCTACAGACTCACTACACACAGAGACCCATAGACTCACTCACATAGAGACCCATAGACTCACTCACATAGAGACCCACAGACTCACTCACACAGAGACCCACAGACTCACTCACATAGAGACCCATAGACTCACCACACAGAGACCCACAGACTCACTACACACAGAGACCCACAGACTCACTACACACAGAGACCCATAGACTCACTCACACAGAGACCCATAGACTCACCACACACAGAGACCCATAGACTCACTCACATAGAGACCCATAGACTCACTCACACAGAGACCCATAGACTCACTCACATAGAGACCCATAGACTCACTCACACAGAGACCCATAGACTCACTCACACAGAGACCCATAGACTCACTAACACAGAGACCCACAGACTACCTCACACAGAGACTCACCACACACAGAGACCCACAGACTCACTCACATAGAGACTCATAGACTCACTCACACAGAGACCCACAGACTCACTACATAGAGACCCACAGACTCACTCACACATAGAGACTCATAGAATCACTCACACAGAGACCCATAGACTCACCACACAGAGACCCACAGACTCACCACACACAGAGACCCATAGACTCACTCACACATAGAGACCCACAGACTCACTCACACAGAGACCCATAGACTCACTCACACAGAGACCCATAGACTCACCACACACAGAGACCCATAGACTCACCACACACAGAGACCCATAGACTCACTCACACAGAGACTCATAGACTAACTCACACAGAGACCCATAGACTCACTCACATAGAGACCCATAGACTCACTCACACACAGACCCATAGACTCACCACACACAGAGACCCATAGACTCACTCACACAGAGACCCATAGACTCACTCACACAGACCCATATACTCACTCACATAGAGAACCACAGACTCACTCACACATAGAGACCCATAGACTCACTCACATAGAGACCCATAGACTCACTCACACAGAGACCCATAGACTCACCACACACAGAGACCCACAGACTCACTCACATAGAGACCCACAGACTCACTCACACATAGAGACTCATAGACTCACTCACACAGAGACCCATAGACTCACTCACACAGAGACCCACAGACTCACTCACACAGAGACCCACAGACTCACCACACACAGAGACCCACAGACTCACCACACACAGAGACCCACAGACTCACTCACATAGAGACCCACAGACTCACCACACACAGAGACCCACAGACTCACTCACACACAGAGACCCATAGACTCACTCACACATAGAGACTCGCAGACTCACCACACACAGAGACCCACAGACTCACCACACACAGAGACCCACAGACTCACTCACATAGAGACCCACAGACTCACCACACACAGAGACCCATAGACTCACTCACATAGAGACCCACAGACTCACTCACACACAGAGACCCACAGACTCACCACACACAGAGACCCATAGATTCACCACACACAGAGACCTATAGACTCACCACACACAGAGACCCACAGACTCACCACACACAGAGACCCACAGACTCACTCACATAGAGACCCACAGACTCACTCACATAGAGACCCACAGACTCACCACACACAGAGACCCACAGACTCACCACACATAGAGACTCATAGACTCACTCACATAGAGACCCACAGACTCACTCACACATAGAGACTCATAGACTCACTCACATAGAGACCCACAGACTCACTCACACATAGAGACTCACAGACTCACTCACACAGAGACCCATAGACTCACTCACATAGAGACCCACAGACTCACCACACACAGAGACCCATAGACTCACTCACACAGAGACCCATAGACTCACTCACATAGAGACCCACAGACTCACTCACACACAGAGACCCACAGACTCACCACACACAGAGACCCATAGACTCACCACACACAGAGACCCATAGACTCACCACACACAGAGACCCACAGACTCACCACACACAGAGACCCACAGACTCACCACACACAGAGACCCACAGACTCACTACATAGAGACCCATAGACTCACTACATAGAGACCCACAGACTCACCACACATAGAGACCCATAGACTCACTCACAAAGAGACCCACAGACTCACCACACACAGAGACCCACAGACTCACTACACACAGAGACCCATAGACTCACTCACACAGAGACCCATATACTCACTCACACAGAGACCCATAGACTCACTCACACAGAGACCCACAGACTCACCACACACAGAGACCCATAGACTCACTCACATAGAGACCCACAGACTCACTCACACATAGAGACTCATAGACTCACTCACACAGAGACCCATAGACTCACTCACACAGAGACCCATAGACTCACTCACACAGATACCCATAGACTCACTCACACAGAGACCCATAGACTCACCACACACAGAGACCCATAGATTCACTAACACAGAGACCCACAGACTACCTCACACAGAGACTCACTCACACAGAGACCCACAAACTCACTCACACAGAGACTCATAGACTCACTCACACAGAGACCCACAGACTCACTACATAGAGACCTACAGACTCACCACACACAAATACCCATAGACTCACTCACACAGAGACCCATAGACTCACTCACACAGAGACTCACTCACACAGAGACCCATAGACTCACTCACACATAGAGACTCATAGACTCACTCACACAAAAACCCATAGACTCACTCACACAGATACCCATAGAAACACTCACACAGAGACCCATAGAAACACTCACACAGAGACCCATAGACTCACCACACATAGAGACCCATAGACTCATTCACACAGAGACCCATAGACTCACTCACACAGAGACCCATAGACTCACTCACACAGAGACCCATATACTCACTCACACAGAGACCCATAGACTCACTCACACAGAGACCCATAGACTCACTCACACAGAGACCCATAGACGCACTCACACAGAGACCCATAGACTCACTCACACAGAGACCCATAGACTCACTCACACAGAGACCCATAGACTCACTCACAGAGACCCATAGACTCACTCACACAGAGACCCATAGACTCACCACACACAGAGACCCATAGACTCACTCACACAGAGACCCATAGACTCACTCACACAGAGACCCATATACTCACTCACACAGAGACCCATAGACTCACTCACACAGAGACCCATAGACTCACTCACACAGAGACCCATAGACGCACTCACACAGAGACCCATAGACTCACTCACACAGAGACCCATAGACTCACTCACACAGAGAGCCATAGTTCCACTCACACAGAGACCCATAGACTCACTCACACAGAGACCCATAGACTCACTCACAGAGACCCATAGACTCACTCACACAGAGACCCATAGACTCACCACACACAGAGACCCATAGACTCACTCACACAGAGACCCATAGACTCACTCACACAGAGACCCATATACTCACTCACACAGAGACCCATAGACTCACTCACACAGAGACCCATAGACTCACTCACACAGAGACCCATAGACGCACTCACACAGAGACCCATAGACTCACTCACACAGAGACCCATAGACTCACCATACACAGAGACCCACAGACTCACACAGAGACCCACAGACTCACACAGAGACCCACAGACTCACACAGAGACCCACAGACTCACACAGAGACCCACAGACTCACTCAAACAGAGGCCCACAGACTCACTCACACAGATACCTACAGACTCACCACACTGAGACCTACAGACTCACCACACAGAGACCCACAGACTCACCACACAGAGACACACAGACTCACCACATAGAGACACACAGACTCACCATGCAGATACACCACACAGGGACCCACAGACTCACCACACAGAGACCCACAGACGCACCACACAGAGACACACAGACTCACCATGCAGATACACCACACAGAGACCCACAGACTCACACAGAGATCCACAGACTCACCACGCAGACTCACCACACAGAGACACACAGACTAACTCACACAGAAACCCATAGCAACACAAACACACCACACAGAGACCCATAGCAACACGGAATCACGACACAGAGACCCACAGACTCACTCACACACAGACCCACAGACTCACACAGATACCCCACAGACTCACCACACAGAGACCCATAGACTCACCACACAGAGACCCATAGACTCACACAGAGACCCATAGACTCACTCACACAGACCCACAGACTCACACAGATACCCCACAGGCTCACCACACAGAGACCCATAGACTCACCACACAGAGACCCATAGACTCACACAGAGACCCATAGACTCACTCACACAGACCCACAGACTCACTCACACAGAGACCCACAGACTCACTCACACAGATACCCACAGACTCACTCACACAGAGAGCCATAGACTCACTCACACACAGACCCACAGACTCACACAGAGACCCACAGACTAACTCACACAGACCCACAGACTCACTCACACAGAGACCCACAGACTCACTCACACAGATACCCACAGACTCAGTCACACAGAGAGCCATAGACTCACTCACACACAGACGCACAGACTCACACAGAGACCCACAGACTCACTCACACACAGACCCACAGACTCACACAGATACCCCACAGACTCACCACACAGAGACCCATAGACTCACCACACAGAGACCCATAGACTCACACAGAGACCCATAGACTCACTCACACAGACCCACAGACTAACACAGATACCCCACAGACTCACCACACAGAGACCCATAGACTCACCACACAGAGACCCATAGACTCACACAGAGACCCATAGACTCACTCACACAGATACCCACAGACTCACTCACACAGATACCCACAGACTCACTCACACAGAGAGCCATAGACTCACTCACACACAGACGCACAGAATCACACAGAGACCCACAGACTCACCACGCAGATACCCACAGACTCACCACGCAGACACCCACAGATTCACCACACAGATACCCACAGACTCACCACACAGAGACCCACAGACTCACTCACACAGAGACCCACATACTTACCATACACAGACCCACAGACCCACACAGACCCACAGACTCACCACACAGAGATCAAGACTCACTCACACAGAGACCCATAGACTCACTAACACAGAGACCCACAGACTACCTCACACAGAGACCCACAGACCCACACAGAGACCCACAGACTCACTCACACAGAGACCCATAAACTCACTCACACAGAGACCCATAGACTCACTCACACAGAGACCCATAGACTCACCCACACAGAGACCCACAGACTCACTCACACAGGGACCCACATACTCACCACACAGAGACCCACAGACCCACACAGAGACCCACAGACCCACACAGAGACCCACAGACTCACCACACAGAGACCCACAGGCTCACACAGAGACCCACAGACTCACCACACAGAGAGCCACAGACTCACACAGAGACCCACAGACCCACACAGAGACCCACAGACTCACACAGAGACCCACAGACTCACACAGAGACCCACAGACTCACCACGCACAATCACCACGCCTGTGCTAACAGAGCTGCACCTTCTAAACTGGCGGAACCAGTTGTGTAAAGACAAAGCTGCCTCGTGTAGCCTCTAGCAGGGCTGTAGGGGCAAGTGCTGTTAACAATACACAACAATATACACTACACTATACACTAATATATACACTATACTATACACTACACACTACACTATACACTACACTACACTATATACTACACTATACACTACACATTACACTATACACTACTATACACTACACTATACACTACACTATACACTACACTATACACACTAAACTATACACTACACTACACACTACTATACACTACTATACACTACACTATACACTACACACTACACTATACACCACTATATACTACACTATACACTACTATACACTACACTATACACTACTATATACTACACTATACACTACTATACACTACACTATACACTACACTTTACACTACACACTACACTATACACTACAATACACTACCCTATACACACTACACTATGCACACTACACTATACATTATACACAACACACTATACACTACTATACATTACTATACACTACACTAAACACTACTATACACTACACTATACACTACACTATACACTATACACACTACACTATACACTTCAATACACTACACTATATACACTACACTATACACTACAATACACTAAACTATACACTACACTATACACACTACACTATACACTACAATACACTACACTATACACTACTATACATTACTATACACTACACTATACACTACAATACACTACACTATATACACTACACTATACACTACAATACACTACACTATACACTACACTATACACTATACACACTACACTATACACTACAATACACTACACTATACACCACACTATACACTACTATACATTACTATACACTACACTATACACTACAATACACTACACTATACACTACACTATACACTACTATACATTACTATACACTACACTATACACTACAATATACACTACTACACTATACACTACAATACACTACACTATACACTTCACTACACAATACACTACACTATACACTACTACACTATACACTACAATACACTACACTATATACACTACACTATACACTACAATACACTACACTATACACTATACACACTACACTATACACTACTATACATTACTATACACTACACTATACACTACACTATATACACTACACTATACACTACAATACACTACACTATACACTACTATACATTACTATACACTACACTATACACTACAATACACTACACTATACACTACTACACTATACACTACAATACACTACACTATACACTACACAATACACTACTACACTATACACTACAATACACTACACTATATACACTACACTATACACTACAATACACTACACTATACACTACACTATACACTACACACACTACAATACACTACACTATATACACTACACTATACACTACTCACTGACACACGGGGAGCAGTGGGGGGAGGGGGTGGTGCATGGAGAGACAAAGGCGGCCGGGCGTGTGAGTGGTGCTGGTCACCCACCCCCTCTGTGTGTGGACACAGTGGCAGCCTTCATAGACACTGCTAGAGGCTACCTGGGGGAGCTTTGTCTTTGTGTCTATGGGCGCTGCTGCTACTACTGACAGCACTTGCCCCTACAGCACTGCTAGAGGCTACCTGGGGGAGCTTTGTCTTTGTGTCTATGGGCGCTGCTGCTACTACTGACAGCACTTGCCCCTACAGCACTGCTAGAGGCTACCTGGGGGATCTTTGTCTTTGTGTCTATAGGCGCTGCTACTACTGACAGCCCTTGCCCCTACAGCACTGCTAGAGGATACCTGGGGGAGCTTTGTCTTTGTGTCTATGGGCGCTGCTGCTACTGACAGCACTTGCCCCTACAGCACTGCAAGAGGCTACCTGGGGGAGCTTTGTCTTTGTGTTTATGGGCGCTGCTGCTACTGACAGCACTTGCCCCTACAGCACTTCTAGAGGCTACCTGGGGGAGCTGCATGGAGATACATGGAGACCCATAGAGATACATAGAGACCCACAGAGATGCATAGAGACCCACAGAGATGCATAGAGACCCATAGAGATACATGGAGACCCATAGAGATACATAGAGACCCACAGAGATGCATAGAGACCCATAGACATACATGGAGACCCATAGAGATACATAGAGACCCATAGAGATAGAGACCCATAGAGATACACAGAGACCCATAGAGATACATATAGACCCATAGAGATACATAGAGACCCATAGAGATACATAGAGACCCATAGAGATAGAGACCCAGAGATACACAGAGACACACAGAGATACATAGAGACCCACAAAGATACATAGAGACCCATAGAGATACATAGAGACCCACAGAGATACATAGAGACCCATAGAGATGCATAGATACCCATAGAGATAGAGTCCCATAGAGATACACAGAGACACACAGGGATACAGAGACCCATAGAGATACATAGAGACCCATAGAGATACACAGAGACACACAGAGATACATAGAGACCCACAGAGATACAGTGGGAAAGTGGGCGGAAAGTCCATATACCCTTCAGAGCCACGCGTCCCATAGTTACATAGCGACAAGGGTATAGGGACTTCCCGCCCACCCTCATTAGTTGTTTGTATTGATTGACAGGCGCGCAGCAGGTGCGTCACCACCATATGGAGCCAGTTCAAACCGGAATACGTGGGCGGAAAGTCCCTATACCCTTTCAACCGTAGTCCCAATGTGTTATTACAAGATTGGGGGTATAGGGACTTCTCGCCCACCTGGGCGAGAAGTCCCTATACCCTTTCAACCGTAGTCCCAATGTGTTATTACTCTAATGGGGGTATAGGGACTTCCCGCCCACCTGGGCGAGAAGTCCCTATACCCTTTCAACCGTAGTCCCAATGTGTTATTACTCGAATGGGGTATATGGACTTCCCGCCCACCCTTATTATTTGTTTGTATTGATTGACAGGAGAGCAGCAGGTGCGTCACCACCATATGGAGCCAGTTCAAACCGGAATACGTGGGCGGGAAGTCCCTATACCCTTTCAACCGCAGCACCAATGTGTTATTACAAGATTGGGGGTATAGGGACTTCTCGTCCACCTGGGCGAGAAGTCCCTATACCCTTTCAACCGCAGTCCCAATGTGTTATTACAAGATTGGGGGTATAGGGACTTCTCGTCCACCTGGGCGGGAAGTCCCTATACCCTTTCAACCGTAGTCCCAATGTGTTATTACTAGAATGGGGGTATAGAGACTTCCCGCCCACCCTCATCATTTGTTTGTATTGATTGACAGGCGAGCAGCAGGTGCGTCACCACCATATGGAGCCAGTTCAAACCGGAATACGTGGGCGGGAAGTCCCTATACCCTTTCAACCGCAGCACCAATGTGTTATTACAAGATTGGGGGTATAGGGACTTCTCGTCCACCTGGGCGAGAAGTCCCTATACCCTTTCAACCGCAGTCCCAATGTGTTATTACAAGATTGGGGGTATAGGGACTTCCCGCCCACCCTCATCATTTGTTTGTATTGATTGACAGGAGAGCAGCAGGTGCGTCACCACCATATGGAGCCAGTTCAAACCGGAATACGTGGGCGGAAAGTCCCTATACCCTTTCAACCGCAGCACCAATGTGTTATTACAAGATTGGGGGTATAGGGACTTCTCGTCCACCTGGGCGAGAAGTCCCTATACCCTTTCAACCGCAGTCCCAATGTGTTGTTACAAGATTGGGGGTATAGGGACTTCTCGTCCACCTGGGCGAGAAGTCCCTATACCCTTTCAACCGCAGCACCAATGTGTTGTTACAAGATTGGGGGTATAGAGACTTCTCGCCCACAAGGTAGTTAACATCTCACCACGGAAAGAGAGAGAGACGCAGACTCCAAATAGAAAGCAGCAGCAGCAGTAAATCGTCAGGGTGTGGGATCGAACCCACGACCTCCTGCGTACCAGGCGAGGTAGCTAACATCTTTGGTTCTATTCGGTAAAGTCACGTAGGCAATTCAGATTGACAAACACGGACACGAGTTCAACCGAGAGGATGGTTTCAGACTAAGCAATCGTTGGAAAGATGTTCTAAATCAAACCAAAACATTAAAACGAAATTTTCCAATAGTACCAGTAATATTTTTTCAAGTAGTGGCATCCCAAACTTTCACAGCTGCTTATTTTCCCCTTCACACCACCCCCTCTTACGATTTAAAGCTTTCGTGACTGCAATCAATGATTCATCTTCTTTGGTTCTTTCGGTAAAGTCACCACGTAGAATGAGAATAAAATAATAAATTGATAAAATAAAATGTACACAATAATATTCTCACGACGTTTCGGCCACAACACAAGCGCGGCCTTCATCAGGTGAAGGGACGAGACTGTCTGGTAGGACAGCGCTGGAGTGAAAAAAGCCACGCTCAGATCACGAACTTTAAGCTGTCAGAAGAAACAAAGCGCCTTGACAAAGGAATTAGCATATAATTTAGCATTGAAATGGCTGAGTGATTAGCTTGTGACTGGTCACAGAAATAGTTATGTTAAAAGTTAAAGTATACACATCCGCAGAGGCACCCCTTGACAAAGGAATTAGCATAGAATTTAGCATTGAAATAGCTAAGTTAAAGCATACACATCTGCAGAGGCACCCCTTGACAAAGGAATTAGCATAGAATGTAGCATTTGTACTAAGTGCCTCGGTGAATGTGTATGCTCTGACTTTAACGTAGCTATTTCTGTGACCAGTTACAAGCTAATCACTCAGCTATTTCAATGCTAAATTCTATGCTAATTCCTTTGTCAAGGGGTGCCTCTGCGGATGTGTATGCTTTAACTTAGCTATTTCAATGCTAAATTCTATGCTAATTCCTTTATCAAGGGGTGCCTCTGCGGATGTGTATACTTTAACTTTTAACATAGCTATTTCTGTGACCAGTCACAAGCTAATCACTCGGCCATTTCAATGCTAAATTCTATGCTAATTCCTTTGTCAAGGCGCTTTGTTTCCTCTCACACAGCTTAAAGGTCGTGATCTGAACGTGGCTCTTTCACTCCAGCGCTGTCCTACCAGACAGTCTCGTCCCTTCACCTGATGAAGGCCGCGCTTGTGTTGTGGCCGAAACGTCGTGAGAATATTATTGTGTTATTTTATTTTATCAATTTATTATTTTATTCTCATTCTACGTGGTGACTTTACCGAAAGAACCAAAGAAAATGGGTTTTCTGTTTACCTCCCACACAGCTTAAAGGACGCGACCTGGCCTTGGCTGTTTTCACTCCAACGCTGTCCTCTGGACAGTCCGGTCCCTTCACCTGATGACGGCCACTTGTGCTGTGGCCGAAACGTCGTGATTTGTTGTTGTTTTATTTTTGTATTCACCCACGCGACTGTACCAACTAGAACCAAAGGAGTATGGATCCTTGCAAGTCACGAAAGCTTCAAATCTAGAATAGTGAACATCTCTTAAAGCTACACTGTGAGCCAGCCATGTTAAGGTGAGGGGGGTCACCAAAATAGGGGTGGTGGAGCACAGTGTCCCTTTAAGACGACTCTCACTATCTTAACAAAGAATCGGCACGTGTCCCTTTAAGACGACAAACTCTCTTAAACACTGCATACGGCTCCTTATCACCAAGTTATAGACGTACAAAGTACCACACACACACAGACAAAGCTGCCCCTTGTAGCCTCTAGCTGGGCTGTAGGGGCAAGTGCTCATTATTGTATATACACACTCAGAGATACAGCTACCCCAAGTAGCCTCTAGCAGGGCTGTAGGGGCAAGTGCTGGCTATTGTACACACTCAAGAGACACAGCTCCCCCAGGTAGCCTCTAGCAGGGCTGTAGGGGCAAGTGCTGGCTATTGTACAAAGATCCCCCGTGTAGCCTGTAACAGACTGTAGGGGAAAGTGCTGTTAGCGAGCAGCGCCTATGAAGTGTCACACACACAGACACACCCACCCACCCATTCACTCACACTGACTCACTCACCCACCCACCCATTCACTCACCCATTCACTCACTCACCCACCCATTCACTCACCCATTCACTCACCCACCCACCCATTCACTCACACTGACTCACCCACCCACCCATTCACTCACCCATTCACTCACTCACCCACCCATTCACTCACCCATTCACTCACTCACCCACCCATTCACTCACGCACTCACCCATTCACTCACCCACCCACCCATTCACTCACACTGACTCACTCACCCACCCACCCATTCACTCAGCCATTCACTCACTCACCCACCCACCCATTCACTCACGCACTCACCCATTCACTCACCCACCGACCCATTCACTCACACAATGACTCACGCACCCACCCATTCACTCACACACTGACTCACTCACTCACCCACCCACCCATTCACTCACACACCCACCCACTCACTCATCCATTCACTCACCCACCCACCCATTCACTCACACACTGACTCACTCACCCACCCATTCACTCACAGACTCACCCATTCACTCACCCACCCATTCACTCACCCATTCACTCACCCACCCACCCATTCACTCACTCACCCATTAACTCACTCACCCATTCACTCACTCACCCATTCACTCACTCACCCATTCACTCACTCACCCATTCACTCACTCACCCATTCACTCACTCACCCATTCACTCACTCACTCATTAATTAACTTACTCACCACACACAAGAGAAAGCTCCCCCAGGTAGCCTCTAAAGGTGCGTGTGTGGGTGTGTGTGTATTTATGTGGGTGTGGCTGTGTGTATGTATGGCTGTGTGTGTGTGGTGTGTATGTATGTGGGTGTGGCTGTGTGTGTGTGGCTGTGTGTGTGTATGTATGGCTGTGTGTGTGTGGTTGTGTGTGTGTGTATGTGGGTGTGGCTGTGTGTGTATGTATGTGGGTGTGGCTGTGTGTGTGGTTGTGTTTATGGCTGTGTGTGTGGCTGTGTGTGTGGTTGTGTGTGTGTATGTATGTGGGTGTGGCTGTGTGGTGTGGCTGTGTGGTGTGTGTGTGGTGTGTGTGTGGTTGTGTGTGGCTGTGTGCGTGGTGTGTGTGTGTATGTGTGTGTGTGGTTGTGTGTGGCTGTGTGTGTGTGGTTGTGTGTGGCTGTGTGTGTGTGGTTGTGTGTGTGTGGTTGTGTGTGGCTGTGTGTGTGTGGTTGTGTGTGGCTGTGTGTGTGTGGTTGTGTGTGGCTGTGTGTGTGTGGTTGTGTGTGGCTGTGTGCGTGGTGTATGTGTGGCTGTGTGTGTGTGGCTGTGTGTATGTGGGTGTGGCTGTGTGTGTGTGTGGTTGTGTGTGGCTGTGTGTGTGTGTGGTTGTGTGTGGCTGTGTGTGTGTGTGGTTGTGTGTGGCTGTGTGTGTGGCTGTGTGTGTTTGGTGTGTGTGGCTGTGTGTGTTTGGTGTGTGTGTGTGGCTGTGTGTGTGTGTGGCTGTGTGTGTGTGTGTGTGGCTGTGGTTGTGTGTGGCTGTGTGTGTGTGTGGTTGTGTGTGGCTGTGTGTGTGGTTGTGTGTGGCTGTGTGTGTGGCTGTGTGTGTTTGGTGTGTGTGTGTGGCTGTGTGTGTGTGTGGCTGTGTGTGTGTGTGTGTGGCTGTGGTTGTGTGTGGCTGTGTGTGTGTGTGACTGTGTGTGTATGTATGTGGGTGTGGCTGTGTGTGTGGTTGTGTTTATGGCTGTGTGTGTGGCTGTGTGCGTGGTGTATGTGTGGCTGTGTGTGTGTGGCTGTGTGTATGTGGGTGTGGCTGTGTGTGTGTGTGTGGTTGTGTGTGGCTGTGTGTGTGTGGTTGTGTGTGGCTGTGTGTGTGGCTGTGTGTGTTTGGTGTGTGTGTGTGGCTGTGTGTGTGTGTGGCTGTGTGTGTGTGTGTGGCTGTGGTTGTGTGTGGCTGTGGTTGTGTGTGGCTGTGTGCGTGTGTTGCTGAGCGCGTGATGGGATTACTCACGGCACGGAGACCCAGAGACCCACGTAGAGAGACAGAGAGAGAGAGAGACACACACAGAGGGTAGAGAGACACACAGAGGGCAGATAGACACACACCGAGGGTAGAGAAAGACACACACGGAGCACGCTGAGAGAGAGACGCAGAGAGACACGTGGCACACGGAGAGAGAGACACACACGGAGGTCAGAGAGACACAGAGAGACACACAGAGAGACACACGTGGCACACAGAGCGAGACACAGAGAGAGACACACAGACACACACACGGAGCACACGGAGACACAAACCGAGGGCAGAGAGACCCGGAACTAAACCATGCCGCTGCGGCTTAAAGGGCGTTGCCTGAGGATGACACGGTGCAAAGATTGGCTGAGCCACACTGAGGCTCACTGAGGCTCACTCCCATTGGGTTCAGTGTTAATCGCTGAGGCTCACAGAGCCAGACTAAGGCTCCCACAGGGTTCAGTGTTAATCACTGAGGCTCACAGAGCCAGACTAAGGCTCACTCCCATAGGGTTCAGTGTTAATCACTGAGGCTCACAGAGCCAGACTAAGGCTCACTCCCACAGGGTTCAGTGTTAATCACTGAGGCTCACAGAGCCAGACTAAGGCTCACTCCCATAGGGTTCAGTGTTAATCACTGAGGCTCACAGAGCCAGACCAAGGCTCACTCCCATAGGGTTCAGTGTTAATCGCTGAGGCTCACAGAGCCAGACTAAGGCTCACTCCCATAGGGTTCAGTGTTAATCGCTGAGGCTCACAGAGCCAGACTAAGGCTCACTCCCATAGGGTTCAGTGTTAATCGCTGAGGCTCACAGAGCCAGACTAAGGCTCACTCCCATAGGGTTCAGTGTTAATCACTGAGGCTCACAGAGCCAGACTAAGGCTCCCACAGGGTTCAGTGTTAATCACTGAGGCTCACAGAGCCAGACTAAGGCTCACTCCCATAGGGTTCAGTGTTAATCACTGAGGCTCACAGAGCCAGACTAAGGCTCACTCCCATAGGGTTCAGTGTTCATCGCTGAGGCTCACAGAGCCAGACTAAGGCTCACTCCCATAGGGTTCAGTGTTAATCGCTGAGGCTCACAGAGCCAGACTAAGGCTCACTCCCATAGGGTTCAGTGTTAATCACTGAGGCTCACAGAGCCAGACTAAGGCTCACTCCCATAGGGTTCAGTGTTAATCACTGAGGCTCACAGAGCCAGACTAAGGCTCACTCCCATAGGGTTCAGTGTTAATCACTGAGGCTCACAGAGCCAGACTAAGGCTCACTCCCATATGGTTCAGTGTTAATCACTGAGGCTCACAGAGCCAGACTAAGGCTCACTCCCATAGGGTTCAGTGTTAATCACTGAGGCTCACTGAGGCTCACTCCCATAGGGTTCAGTGTTAATCGCTGAGGCTCACAGAGCCAGACTAAGGCTCCCATAGGGTTCAGTGTTAATCACTGAGGCTCACAGAGCCAGACTAAGGCTCACTCCCACAGGGTTCAGTGTTAATCACTGAGGCTCACAGAGCCAGACTAAGGCTCACTCCCACAGGGTTCAGTGTTAATCGCTGAGGCTCACAGAGCCAGACTAAGGCTCACTCCCATAGGGTTCAGTGTTAATCACTGAGGCTCACAGAGCCAGACTAAGGCTCACTCCCATAGGGTTCAGTGTTAATCACTGAGGCTCACAGAGCCAGACTAAGGCTCACTGCCATAGGGTTCAGTGTTAATCACTGAGGCTCACAGAGCCAGACTAAGGCTCACTCCCATAGGGTTCGGTGTTAATCACTGAGGCTCACAGAGCCAGACTAAGGCTCACTCCCACAGGGTTCAGTGTTAATCGCTGAGGCTCACAGAGCCAGACTAAGGCTCACTCCCATAGAGTTCAGTGTTAATCGCTGAGGCTCACAGAGCCAGACTAAGGCTCACTCCCATAGGGTTCAGTGTTAATCGCTGAGGCTCACAGAGCCAGACTAAGGCTCACTCCCATAGGGTTCAGTGTTAATCACTGAGGCTTACAGAGCCAGACTAAGGCTCACTCCCATAGGGTTCAGTGTTAATCACTGAGGCTCACAGAGCCAGACTAAGGCTCACTCCCACAGGGTTCAGTGTTAATCACTGAGGCTCACAGACCCAGACTAAGGCTCACTCCCATAGGGTTCAGTGTTAATCGCTGAGGCTCACAGAGCCAGACTAAGGCTCACTCCCATAGGGTTCAGTGTTAATCACTGAGGCTCACTGAGGCTCACTCCCATAGGGTTCAGTGTTAATCGCTGAGGCTCACAGAGTCAGACTAAGGCTCACTCCCATAGGGTTCAGTGTTAATCACTGAGGCTCACTGAGGCTCACTCCCATAGGGTTCAGTGTTAATCGCTGAGGCTCACAGAGCCAGACTAAGGCTCCCATAGGGTTCAGTGTTAATCACTGAGGCTCACAGAGCCAGACTAAGGCTCACTCCCACAGGGTTCAGTGTTAATCACTGAGGCTCACAGAGCCAGACTAAGGCTCACTCCCACAGGGTTCAGTGTTAATCGCTGAGGCTCACAGAGCCAGACTAAGGCTCACTCCCATAGGGTTCAGTGTTAATCACTGAGGCTCACAGAGCCAGACTAAGGCTCACTCCCATAGGGTTCAGTGTTAATCACTGAGGCTCACAGAGCCAGACTAAGGCTCACTCCCATAGGGTTCAGTGTTAATCACTGAGGCTCACAGAGCCAGACTAAGGCTCACTCCCATAGGGTTCAGTGTTAATCACTGAGGCTCACAGAGCCAGACTAAGGCTCACTCCCACAGGGTTCAGTGTTAATCGCTGAGGCTCACAGAGCCAGACTAAGGCTCACTCCCATAGAGTTCAGTGTTAATCGCTGAGGCTCACAGAGCCAGACTAAGGCTCACTCCCATAGGGTTCAGTGTTAATCGCTGAGGCTCACAGAGCCAGACTAAGGCTCACTCCCATAGGGTTCAGTGTTAATCACTGAGGCTTACAGAGCCAGACTAAGGCTCACTCCCATAGGGTTCAGTGTTAATCACTGAGGCTCACAGAGCCAGACTAAGGCTCACTCCCACAGGGTTCAGTGTTAATCACTGAGGCTCACAGACCCAGACTAAGGCTCACTCCCATAGGGTTCAGTGTTAATCGCTGAGGCTCACAGAGCCAGACTAAGGCTCACTCCCATAGGGTTCAGTGTTAATCACTGAGGCTCACTGAGGCTCACTCCCATAGGGTTCAGTGTTAATCGCTGAGGCTCACAGAGTCAGACTAAGGCTCACTCCCATAGGGTTCAGTGTTAATCACTGAGGCTCACAGAGCCAGACTAAGACTCCCATAGGGTTCAGTGTTAATCGCGGAGGCTCACAGAGCCAGACTTAGGCTCCCATAGGGTTCAGTGTTAATCACTGAGGCTCACAGAGCCAGACTAAGGCTCACTCCCATAGGGTTCAGTGTTAATCACTGAGACTCACAGAGCCAGACTAAGGCTCACTCCCATAGGGTTCAGTGTTAATCACTGAGGCTCACAGAGCCAGACTAAGGCTCACTCCCACAGGGTTCAGTGTTAATCGCTGAGGCTCACAGAGCCAGACTAAGGCTCACTCCCATAGGGTTCAGTGTTAATCACTGAGGCTCACAGAGCCAGACTAAGGCTCACTCCCATATGGTTCAGTGTTAATCACTGAGGCTCACAGAGCCAGACTAAGGCTCACTCCCATAGGGTTCAGTGTTAATCGCTGAGGCTCACAGAGCCAGACTAAGGCTCACTCCCACAGGGTTCAGTGTTAATCGCTGAGGCTCACAGAGCCAGACTAAGGCTCACTCCCATAGGGTTCAGTGTTAATCACTGAGGCTCACAGAGCCAGACTAAGGCTCCCACAGGGTTCAGTGTTAATCACTGAGGCTCACAGAGCCAGACTAAGGCTCACTCCCATAGGGTTCAGTGTTCATCGGTGAGGCTCACAGAGCCAGACTAAGGCTCACTCCCATAGGGTTCAGTGTTAATCACTGAGGCTCACAGAGCCAGACTAAGGCTCACTCCCATAGGGTTCAGTGTTAATCACTGAGGCTCACAGAGCCAGACTAAGGCTCACTCCCATAGGGTTCAGTGTTAATCCCTGAGGCTCACAGAGCCAGACTAAGGCTCACTCCCATAGGGTTCAGTGTTAATCACTGAGGCTCACAGAGCCAAACTAAGGCTCCCACAGGGTTCAGTGCTAATCACTGAGGCTCACAGAGCCAGACTGTGGCTCCCACAGGGTTCAGTGTTAATCTCTGAGGCTCACAGAGCCAGACTAAGGCTCACTCCCATAGGGATCAGTGTTAATCACTGAGGCTCACAGAGCCAGACTAAGGCTCACTCCCATAGGGTTCAGTGTTAATCGCTGAGGCTCACAGAGCCATACTAAGGCTCCCATAGGGTTGTGTTAATCACTGAGGCTCACAGAGCCAGACTAAGGCTCCCACAGGGTTCAGTGTTAATCACTGAGGCTCACAGAGCCAGACTAAGGCTCCCATAAGGTTCAGTGTTGAATCGCTGAGATTCACAGAGCCAGACTAAGTCTCCCATAGGGTTCAGTGTTAATCACTGAGGCTCACAGAGCCAGACTAAGGCTCACTCCCATAGGGTTCAGTGTTAATCGCTGAGGCTCACAGAGCCAGACTGAGGCTCCCACAGGGTTCAGTGTTAATCACTGAGGCTCACAGAGCCAGACTAAGGCTCCCACAGGGTTCAGTGTTAATCACTGAGGCTCACAGAGCCAGACTAAGGCTCACTCCCATAGGGTTCAGTGTTAATCACTGAGGCTCACAGAGCCAGACTAAGGCTCACTCCCATAGGGTTCAGTGTTAATCACTGAGGCTCACAGAGCCAGACTAAGGCTCCCATAGGGTTCAGTGTTAATCACTGAGGCTCACAGAGCCAGACTAAGGCTCCCACAGGGTTCAGTGTTAATCACTGAGACTCACAGAGCCAGACTAAGGCTCCCATAAGGTTCAGTGTTGAATCACTGAGACTCACAGAGCCAGACTAAGACTCCCATAGGGTTCAGTGTTAATCGCTGAGGCTCACAGAGCCAGACTTAGGCTCCCATAGGGTTCAGTGTTAATCACTGAGACTCACAGAGGCAGACTAAGGCTCCCACAGGGTTCAGTGTTGATCACTGAGGCTCACAGAGCCAGACTAAGGCTCCCACAGGGTTCAGTGTTAATCACTGAGGCTCACAGAGCCAGACTAAGGCTCCCATAAGGTTCAGTGTTGAATCGCTGAGATTCACAGAGCCAGACTAAGGCTCCCACAGGGTTCAGTGTTAATCACTGAGGCTCACAGAGCCAGACTAAGGCTCACTCCCACAGGGTTCATTGTTAATCACTGAGGCTCACAGAGCCAGACTAAGGCTCCCATAGGGTTCAGTGTTAATCACTGAGGCTCACAGAGCCAGACTAAGGCTCACTCCCATAGGGTTCAGTGTTAATCACTGAGGCTCATAGAGTCAGACTAAGGCTCCCATAGGGTTCAGTGTTAATCACTGAGAATCACAGAGCCAGACTAAGGCTCCCACAGGGTTCAGTGTTAATTGCTGAGGCTCACAGAGCCAGACTAAGACTCCCACAGGGTTCAGTGTTAATCACTGAGGCTCACAGAGCCAGACTAAGGCTCCCATGGGGTTCATTGTTAATCAATGAGGCTCACAGAGCCAGACTAAGGCTCCCACAGGGTTCAGTGTTAATCACTGAGGCTCACAGAGCCAGACTAAGGCTCCCATAGGGTTCAGTGTTAATCACTGAGGCTCACAGAGCCAGACTAAGGCTCCCACAGGGTTCAGTGGTAATGAATGAGGCTCACAGAGCCAGACTAAAGCTCCCCCATATTGCTTTAGACTGTTAGGGGCAATTGTGGTTAGCGAGCGCCTATGAACGCCGGATCTGAGGCACTCTCAAAGGGGGTGGGTGGCCAGCACCACGCCCGGCCGCCTTTGTATCCCCTAGTGCTACTCACACACACACGCACGCATTCATTCACTTGCTCACACATTCACTCATTCACCCAACCACCCACCCACACGTTCACTCACTCACTCACCCATTCACTCATTCACCCACTCACCAATTCATTTACTCACTCACCCATGTACTCACTCACCCACCCATTTACTCACTCACGCATTCCCTTACTCACTCACTCACCCATCCATTTACTCATTCACTCATTCACCAATTCACCCATTCATTTACTCACTCACCCATTCACTCATTCACCCATTCATTTACTCACTCACCCATTCACTCACTCACCCACCCACCCATTCACTGGATGAGTGAGTGGGTGAGTGAGTGAATGGGTGAGTGGGTGAGTGAATGGGTGAGTGAGTGAGTGAATGGGTGGATGTGTGAGTGGGTGGATGAGTGAGTGGGTGAGTGGGTGAGTGAATGGGTGGGTGAGTGAATGGGTGGGTGGGTGAGTGAGTGAATGGGTGGGTGAGTGAGTGAATGGGTGGGTGGATGAGTGAGTGGGTGAGTGAGTGAATGGGTGGGTGGGTGACTGAATGGGTGGGTGAGTGTGTGTGTCTGTGTGTGTGTGTCTGTGTGTGTGTGACACTGGGGGAGAGACAAAGGCGGCCGGGCGTGTGAGTAGTCCTGGCCACCCACCCCCTCTGTGTGTGTCCACAGTGGCGACCTTCAAAGACGCTGCTACTCGCTGCTTTTGACAGCACTTGCCCCTACAGCACTGCTAGAGGCTACCCGGGGGAGCTTTGTCTGTGTGCCTATAGGCGCTGCTGCTACTCACAGCACTTGCCCCTACAGCACTTCAAGAGGCTACCTGGGGGAGCTTTGTCTGGAAATTTGCATAAACCGAAGTCAGTCGAGCAAGCACGAGACCACGACTCCATTGTTATGGACCAGGAGAGGTTTTATTATTAACACAGCAGTAGGCTGGGTGAGTGGGTGAGTGGGTGAGTGAGTGAGTGGGTGAGTGGGTGAGTGTGTGAGTGGGTGTGTGAGTGGGTGGGTGAGTGAGTGAGTGGGTGAGTGAGAGGGTGAGTGAGTGAGTGGGTGAGTGAGTAAGTGAGTGGGTGAGTGTGTGAGTGGGTGTGTGAGTGGGTGGGTGAGTGAGTGAGTGGGTGAGTGTGTGAGTGGGTGTGTGAGTGGGTGGGTGAGTGAGTGGGTGAGTGTGTGAGTGAGTGAGTGGGTGAGTGACTGTGTGAGTGAGTGGGTGGGTGAGTGAGTGGGTGAGTGGGTGAGTGAGTGAGTGAGTGGGTGAGTGACTGTGTGAGTGAGTGGGTGGGTGAGTGGGTGGGTGAGTGAGTGGGTGAGTGGGTGAGTGAGTGAGTGGGTGGGTGAGTGAGTAAGTGGGTGAGTGAGTGGGTGGGTGAGTGGGTGAGTGGGTGAGTGAGTGGGTGAGTGAGTGAGTGGGTGAGTGAGTGAGTGGGTGAGTGGGTGAGTGAGTGAGTGAGTGGGTGAGTGAGTGAGTGGGTGAGTGGGTGAGTGAGTCGGTGGGTGGGTGGGTGAGTGCGTGGGTAGGTGAGTGGGTGGGTAGGTGAGTGAGTGGGTGAGTGAGTGGGTGGGTGAGTAAGTGAGTGGGTGAATGAGTGAGTGAGTGGGTGGGTGAGTGAGTGGGTGAGTGGGTGAGTGAGTGAGTGGGTGAGTGAGTGAGTGGGTGAGTGAGTGAGTGGGTGAGCGGGTGAGTGAGTGAGTGGGTGAGTGGGTGAGTGAGTGAGTGTGTGAGTGTGTGTGTGAGTAGGTGAGTGAGTGGGTGAGTGGGTGAGTGGGTGAGTGAGTGGGTGGGTGGGTGAGTGAGTGAGTGGGTGGGTGCGTGGGTGGGTAGGTGAGTGGGTGGGTAGGTGAGTGGGTGGGTGGGTAGGTGAGTGGGTGGGTGGGTGAGTGAGTGGGTGGGTGAGTGAGTGGGTGGGTGGGTGAGTGGGTGGGTGAGTGAGTGAGTGTGTGGGTGGCTGAGTGAGTGGTTGGGTGAGTGGGTGAGCGGGTGGGTGAGTGAGTGAGTGGGTGAGTGGGTGGGTGGGTGGATGAGTGAGTGAGTGGGTGGTTGGGTGGGTGAGCGAGTGAGTGGGTGGGTGAGTGGGTGAGTGGGTGAGTGAGTGAGTGAGTGGGTGGGTGAGTGGGTGGGTGAGTGGGTGAGTGGGTGGGTGAGTGAGTGAGTGGGTGGGTGAGTGGGTGGGTGGGTGAGTGAGTGGGTGGGTGAGTGAGTGGGTGGGTGAGTGGGTGAGTGGGTGGGTGGGTGAGTGAGTGAGTGAGTGGGTGGGTGGGTGAGTGAGTGGGTGGGTGAGTGAGTGAGTGGGTGGATATGTGTATGGGTGGGTGGGTGAGTGAGTGGATGAGTGAGTGGGTGGGTGAGTGAGTGAGTGAGTGGGTGGGTGGGTGAGTGAGTGAGTGGGTGAGTGGGTGGGTGGGTGAGTGAGTGAGTTAGTGAGTGGGTGGATGAGTGGGTGGGTGAGTGGGTAGGTGAGTGGGTGAGTGGGTGGGTGAGTGAGTGAGTGGGTGGGTGGGTGAGTGAGTGGGTGGGTGGGTGAGTGAGTGGGTGAGTGGGTGGGTGGGTGAGTGAGTGAGTGGGTGGGTGAGTGGGTGAGTGGGTGGGTGGGTGGGTGAGTGAGTGAGTGGGTGGGTGAGTGAGTGGGTGGGTGGGTGGGTGAGTGAGTGAGTGAGTGGGTGGATATGTGTGTGGGTGGGTGGGTGAGTGAGTGGATGAGTGAGTGGGTGGGTGAGTGAGTGAGTGGGTGGGTGGGTGAGTGAGTGAGTGGGTGGGTGGGTGAGTGGGTGGGTGGGTGGGTGAGTGAGTGAGTTAGTGAGTGGGTGGATGAGTGGGTGGGTGAGTGGGTAGGTGAGTGGGTGAGTGGGTGGGTGAGTGAGTGAGTGGGTGGGTGGGTGGGTGAGTGAGTGGGTGGGTGGGTGAGTGAGTGGGTGAGTGGGTGGGTGAGTGAGTGAGTGATGGGTGGGTGAGTGAGTGGGTGGGTGGGTGGGTGAATGAGTGAGTGAGTGGGTGGGTGAGTGAGTGAGTGGGTGGGTGAGTGAGTGGGTGGGTGGGTGGGTGAGTGGGTGGGTGAGTGAGTGGGTGGGTGGGTGGGTGAGTGAGTGAGTGGGTGAGTGGGTGGGTGAGTGAGTGAGTGAGTGGGTGGATGATTGAGTGGGTGAGTGAGTGGGTGGGTGGGTGAGTGAGTGGGTGGGTGGGTGAGTGAGTAAGTGAGTGGGTGGGTGGGTGAGTGGGTGGGTGGGTGGATGGGTGAGTGTGTGGGTGGATGGGTGAGTGTGTGGGTGAGTGAGTGGGTGAGTGTGTGGGTGGGTGAGTGGGTACGTGAGTGAGTGTGTGGGTGGGTAAGTGAGTGAGTGAGTGGGTGAGTGAGTGAGTGGGTGAGTGGGTGGGTGGGTGAGGTGGGTGTGTGAGTGAGTGTTTGTGTGGGTGTGTGGGTAGGTGGGAGGGTGAGTGGGTGGGTGGGTGAGGTGGATGAGTGGCTGTGTGAGTGAGTGTTTGTGTGGATGGGTGTGCGGGTGAGTGGGTGGGTGGGTGGGTTGGGTGGGTGGTTGTGTGGGTGTGTGGGTGGGTTAGTGGGTGGTTGTGTGGGTGGGTGTGTGGGTCGGTGTGTGGGTGAGTGGGTGGGTGTGTGGGTGGATTAGTGGGTGGGTGGGTGTGTGAGTGTATGTGTGTGTGTCTGTGTGTGTGAGTGTGTCTGTGTGTGTGTCTGTGTGTGTGAGTGTGTCTGTGTGTGTGTGTGCTGTGTGTCTGTGTGTGTGTGAGTGTGTCTGTGTCTGTGTGTGTGTGCTGTGTGTGTGTGTGCTGTGTGTGTGTGTCTGTGTGTGCTGTGTGTGTGTGCTGTGTGTGTGTCTGTCTGTGTGAGTGTGTCTGTGTGTGTGTGCTGTGTGTGTGCTGTGTGTGTCTGTGTGTGTGTGTCTGTGTGTGTGTGTCTGTGTGTGTGTCTGTGTGTGTGTGTCTGTGTGTGTGTCTGTGTGTGTGTGTGCTGTGTGTCTGTGTGTGCGTGTGCTGTGTGTCTGTGTGTGTGTGTCTGTGTGTGTGTGTGCTGTGTCTGTGTGGCCTCTAGTGGCGGCTGTGGGTCACGTGACGTTGTTGGTGACTTCGAGGGAGCAGCTGACGTCTACAGATGGTGGTGGTGGTGACGATGGTGATCGTGATGATGGTGATGGTGATAGTGATCATGGTGATGGTGGTGGTGATGATGGTGGTGATGGTGATGGTGGTGGTGATGGTGATAGTGATCATGGTGATGGTGGTGGTGATGATCGTGATGATGGTGATGGTGGTGATGGTGGTGGTGATGGTGGTGGTGATGATGGTGATGGTGGTGGTGATGATGGTGGTGATGGTGATGGTGGTGGTGATGGTGGTGGTGGTGTTGCTGGTGATGGTGGTGATGGTGATAGTGATCATGGTGATGGTGATGGTGACGATGGTGGTGATGGTGGTGGTGGTGATGGTGATAGTGATCATGGTGATGGTGATGGTGGTGGTGACGATGGTGGTGATGGTGGTGGTGGTGATGGTGGTGATGGTGATCGTGGTGATGGTGGTGGTGATCGTGATAATCGTGATGATGGTGATGGTGGTGATGGTGGTGGTGACGATGGTGATGTTGGTGGTGTTGGTGGTGATGATGGTGATGGTGGTGGTGATGATGGTGATGTTGGTGACGATGGTGGTGATGGTGGTGGTGACGATGGTGGTGATGGTGGTGATGGTGATGGTGGTGATGGTGATCATGGTGATGGTGGTGATCGTGATGATCGTGATGATGGTGATGATGGTGATGATGGTGGTGATGATGGTGATGGTTATGTTGATGATGGTAGTGGTGGTGATGGTGGTGGTTATGATGGTGGTGGTGACGATGATGGTGATTGCGGTGTTGGTGATGGTGGTGGTGGTGATCATGGTGATGGTGGTGGTGATCGTGATGATCGTGATGGTGGTGATGGTGGTGATGTTGGTGACGATGGTGGTGATGGTGGTGGTGACGATGGTGGTGATGGTGGTGGTGATGGTGGTGGTGATGGTGGTTGTGATGATGGTGGTGATGGCGGTGTTGGTGATGGTGGTGATGGCGATGTTGGTGATGGTGGTGATGGTGATCATGGTGATGGTGGTGGTGGTGATCGTGATTATGGTGATGATGGTGATGATGGTGGTGATAATGGTGGTGGTGGTTATGTTGATGATGGTAGTGGTGGTGATGGTGTTGGTTATGATGGTGGTGGTGACGATGGTGGTGATTGCGGTGTTGGTGATGGTGGTGGTGATCATGGTGATGGTGGTGGTGATCGTGATGATCGTGATGATAGTGATGGTGATGGTGGTGATGATGGTGGTGATGGTGGTGCTGGTTATGATGGTGGTGACGATGGTGATGATTGCGGTGTTGGTGATGGTGGTGATGGTGATCATGGTGATGGTGGTGATCGTGATGATCGTGATGATGGTGATGATGGTGGTGATGATGGTGATGGTGGTGGTGGTTATGATGGTGGTGGAGATGATGGTGATGGTGGTGGTGGTTATGATGGTGGTGGTGGCGGTGATGATGGTGGCGGTGATGATTGTGGTGATTGCGGTGTTGGTGATGGTGGTGATCATGGTGATGGTGGTGGTGGTGATCGTGATGATCGTGATGATGGTGATGATGGTGGTGATGATGGTGATGGTGGTTATGATGGTGGTGGTGGCGGTGATGATGGTGGCGATGGTGATGATGGCGGTGATGGTGATGATAATGGTGGTAATGGTGATGGTGGTGATGGTGGTGACGGTGATGATGGTGGTGATGGTAATAATGATGATGGTGGTGATGGTGATAATGATGCTGTTAGTGATGGTGGTGGTGATGATTGTGGTGATGATTGTGGTGGTGATGTGGTGGTGGTGATGGTCGTGATGATGGTAGTGGTGGTGATGGTGATGATGGTGGTGATGGTGGTGTAGGTAATGATGATGGTGGTGATGGTGGTGGTGATAATGCTGGTGGTGGTGTTGTTGTGGTGATGGTGAGGATGATGATGCTGCTGCTGCTGATGCTTTTCTTCATTTTGACAACATTTTCACAAATTCTGCAACACACAGACACACACACACAGACACAACAACAACAACCGCCATTCGCCACTAAGTGGCGGTGACGTCACCACGACGCTTGTGCCAGGCCATGTGCACCTTGAGGCCACGTGAAGTGTCGAACGCCCGCGGGCAGGAAGTCACGGGGCAGACCCAGCAGGTGCCACGGGTCTACTGACTGAGATGACTGAGATGATGTACGACCTGTGCCCCCTACTGTGCCAACCTGCTGTGCTTTAGCCACCCGGCGCTCTGCTCGTTGTTGTGAGCGTCGCTCCTCCGCCCTCCGTTGTTGTTGGAGGGCGACTTCCTCCAACTGCCCAGTAGCGTCCTTCACGAGCCTCCTCCACAGAGGCCGATCTTGACACCGCTGGTACCGGTCATCGGCAAGTCCACTCAGCTCCACGTCCTCCTGTACCACATCACTCCATCTCTTCTCTAGCCCGTGCCGCGCCCGTTTAGCCCCCTCGATCCGGCCGAACAAAAGCTGTTTCGGCATGCGGTGGCTGGGCATGCGGGCTACATGACCCAGCCATCGCAGCCTTGCCTGCCGGAGGAGCTCACCGATGGGACCCTGCCCAGATCTTTCAAGGATTTGTGAGCTCCTCACACAATCCAGCCTGGTGAAACCCAGGATGGATCGTAGGCATGCCAGCCTAAATGTTACTAACCGGCGAAGATGTTCCATTAGGGGGGTCCACGTTTCGCAAGCGTAGAGACGGGAGGGAATGACCGTGGCCGAGAAGACCTGAAGCTTAGTGCGGAGCGACAGACCAGGTAGCTTCCACACAGCGTTACGCAACCGATGAAAAGATATTGCCGCTCGACTGATTCGGAGTGAGACCTCTGCTGTTAAACTGGAGCCGGTCATAAGCACACTGCCCGGGTATGGGAAACTCTCCACTCTCTCCACAACTGCCCCATCACCGATTGGGAGTTGTGGGGGTGGAGTGTCCGATGGTACAAAATACCCAGGCAGGTGCTTAGTTTTGGTGGGGCTGATGGTAAGGCCCCACCACACAGACACACACAGACACACACACACAGACAAACAGTGCTGTAGGGGCAAGTGCTGTCAGTAGCAGCAGCAGCGCCTATAGACACAAAGACAAAGCTCCCCCAGGTAGCCTCTAGCAGTGCTGTAGGGGCAAGTGCTGTCAGTAGCAGCAGCAGCAGCGCCCATAGACACAAAGATCCCCCAGGTAGCCTCTAGCAGTGCTGTAGGGGCAAGTGCTGTGAGTAGCAGCAGCAGCGCCTATAGACACAAAGACAAAGATCCCCCGGGTAGCCTCTAGCAGTGCTGTAGGGGCAAGTGCTGTCAGTAGCAGCAGCACCCATAGACACAAAGACAAAGCTCCCCCAGGTAGCCTCTAGCAGTGTCTATGAAGGCTGCCACTGTGTCCACACACAGAGGGGGTGGGTGACCAGCACCACTCACACGCCCGGCCGCCTTTGTCTCTCCATGCACCATCGCGCCTCTCTCCCCCTCCCCCCAAAGGGTCCCACTCTCTCTCACCCCCCGTGACCCCCCTTGACCCCCCCTTGACCCCCCCGTGACCCCCCGTGACCCCCCTTGACCCCCCCTTGAGCCCCCCTTGAGCCCCCCTTGAGCCCCCCTTGAGCCCCCCTTGATCCCCCCTTGATCCCCCGTGATCCCCCTTGACCCCCCGTGGTCCCCCCGTGGTCCCCCCGTGGTCCCCCCGTGGTCCCCCCGTGGTCCCCCCCTTACCCC